>NC_056729.1:1069564182-1069651682 GCF_019279795.1 Protopterus annectens | reverse complement strand
CAGATTGTATAAGGAACACGCATATAATATGATTATGTCACTGGACAGGCCACCGATTCCGTACAGTCGAACACCTGCTGTCGCGTAATGGTCAGCCATACCCGATACTGTAATCATGTAGTCTGATGTAATAGGCATCACAAGGGATCGCGCCCACCCAGCATGAGTGACAAATGCCAGCACCAATGTCGGTGCATGTGCAAGTGAGGGAGCGAGTGGGTGTAAGCATGTTTGTCTACCAGTATGCGAGTATTGCTGTTAAAGAAATGTGGAGTCTAAACAAGTATAAGGAGCTGTAACCAGAGGTCATCAGTGTGCTTAACACCACGCAAACCCATGCACAACTGCTCCCACCTGCTGGAATGTGCCTTACCCACTCCGTATCAAAAGGCCTTGTTCTGGCCGCAAACAAAGAACCGTCCTTTGCAAGTGTTGGTAGCAACACCCTGCGCACACAGCTGATTTGAATCACCAATACACCATGGCATATATACAGACAATAGACAGTACCACACACATACCATACAGCACAGTCATCCAAAAGTATAGTAATGTACTGGCAGATATGTCCGGACCACCGGTGTTTGCAGACCTAGCCGTCTTGTGTTTAAGTGTGTGAGCATGCCCAGTATGACCGTTACGCATGTTGTCGACTGACATTACCGTCATACCTTCATGTGTTTGAGCATGCCCAGTATGGTCAACTGGATCACATGTGTCACATGTCCAGGTAGTCAGTACTGTGGTGCCGACCCCTGCGTTGTACACTGACAGGTGGCATGTTGTGTCTGCAGGGTAGTCAACAGTTATGTGGCATTGACTGTTGCTACATGTCTGCACAGCGTGGGGGGACATCCAACTGTATCCACATTCCTACACAGCACCAGGGGTGGCACACATGACTTTCACATGTGTACATTGGAAGGGGGGCACAGCTGACAGTTGCACACTTTTGCTACAACTGTACTGGTATGCCAGGTACTCCATTGCAGTGTGTGGACCTACCTAATTTGCTTGCTAGAGGCATACCAGTGTACTTCAGATCCTAGCTTTAATTACCAGCATAGTGGTTTCAGACGTCCTAGCCTTCACAACCTACATCCAACTGCCTGGTCTGCTGTAGTCTGTGTGTGTGTCAGTGGGGGTTGGGGTCATCCATTGGACATATCCAGAGGCCATTGTATAGCATTTGTCTGTATTGGTCTACACCTGTCCAGCTGTATGAGACTTGTGTGGGCTGTATGGACACACATGATGTTCAGCCCATAACCTGCAGTGGGTTAGGACACCCTGTGTACTACTTGCTACTATTGTGACCCCGGTATGTGCTACAGATGTCATGGTGCCACTATGGACGCGTACTGTTTGCTGCCCTAACAGTCGGCCACCGAATTCCCTTGTATGCTCACATCCATACCATAGCTACAGGTAAAAACACATTCTAATACAACTGCCAATTGGTAGGTTGATTGACTTACATTGGGGGTGTGCCAGACCTGAAGATGGTGCTGGAGGGCTGCCTATGTCGGATGCATACAGTGCACATCCTATACTTGGCTGAGCACAGGTATTGTCATGTTTGGCATCCCTTTTACTGTCTGTGCGAGTCAGAGAGGGTGAAATTCCCTGGGTACCTACTGTGTCGGTGCATATGCCATGCGTTGCCTCTTTGCCAAGGGCAGGTCATACTGTGCACGCCTCCTTTCACCTACTGGGTTCAGCTCAGGTAATTCCTCCTCCGAGACACAGTGTACCTGTACAGGCCTTGGCATTGGTGGGGGGCTGTGTGGCCCTGCCCCATGCTGTTCCTGCTGCAAATGTTTCTGCAGGATCATATTGTGTAGCATAGCACATACCATAACAATATGGATGCATGTAGCTGGTGAATACTGCAAGGCTCTACCGGATGTGTCCAGACACCAGAACCGTGACCTGAGCATCCCAAACACATGCTCAATTATATGTCTTGCCTGTGCGTGTGCCTCATTATGGTTTAGTTGTTCAGGTGTGTGTGCATTGCTGATGGGTGTCATCAGCCACGACTCCAGTGGTTACCCAGCATCCCCCACTAGGTGACTGTAGGGGATGTCCATATTGGCAAAGATGTGGTACAGCTGCGTCAGATGCCATATATCAGAATCGTCATAGCTTCCAGGGCAGCCAGCACACACATTCAGTATAATGCCCTGGCCATCGCATACGACCTAGCTGTTGGAGGGTATGCCCTGCGGTTAATGTAGGCCCTACCCCACTCACCGGGTGGTGCTTTGATGCATACGTGCATGCAGGCTATAGCACACAGTACCCCAGGGTAGTCTGCCATTTGGTGGAGGAGACGCATATTGCTGGTCAACACCTCACGTGTGTTGAGGATATGTACAAGCTCACTGGCATGTGGTGACATGGCATCTGCAAACTGGTGCAATACTCTGGATGCAGATGCCTGTGAGATCCCCATGATATCCCCAGTTGTGCTTTGGGAGGTACCTGTGGCTTGTATACCTAGGCCTACACATACCTTGGTATCCACTGAGATGGGTTTCCCTCGGCCTGTTCGATGTGTCAGGTGTGGCCGGCACAGCTCAACAAGCTGCTGTAGGAGATCTCTGTCCACCCCATAGCGCTCCACTATCTCCAGCTCATGTAGCCCCTGGTAGGTTACCCTGGGTCTGTAAAGTCTTCTGTCTCCTCACTAAGGGTTGTTTGGCAACATTCACATCCTGACCACCCTCAGCCTCCTGCACATGTTGGTCTATGTTGCCTGCTGCAGCCCTTCTCATTTGGTTGGATTGTGTCGAGAAATGTCCCCACATGTATACACCGGTGGTGTAGAGTGTGGAAGAAACCTGTGTGTATGGTGCTTGGTCACTTTACTGTAGTGTTCTGGTCCAGGCTGGGCATGTAATCTGCTGATTGGGCTAATTATCACCTGTTTGCGCAGCTTGTTCACCTTGACTACTCCACTACTGCTGTTGTCCCTCCCAATTTCACTAGGCAGGTATAGACACACCCCTAGCTTAGGCATGCTAAGGCAGGAGCAATCCCGAGGCACAGGGCTCCAATGTACGTACAGTATGCCTGACACACCCTCCCCCATGCTTTCACCTATATTCGAGTCCTGCACCTGGCTATCTATACACATACACTCTTGGGATCTTCATCACACCCTGAGGATAAACAGGATTCACTATTTTCAACCTCATTTGCTTAGTATTGTCTTCTAATGCTAGTTATATGACCCATACTGATCCTCCAAAATAATAACCACTGCTTACTGTCGCTCAGATCCGCACACAACTGGTTAAAGGTGCCTTACTATCACCGTATTCAATGTCCGTTGTTCTTCCCAGCAACAAAATAACCGGTCTCTACAAGACTATAACCCGGGACCCTGCACACCACAGACAATGTGCTTTACCACAAAGACATGGCAGATATACATGCATCCAAGGTGATCACATACAGATCATCCAGCACAGACATTCAATAGTATAGGACATGTATTCCATCATGTAGATTTATGTGTGCTAATGTCCACATATATATATATATATATATATATATATATATATATATATATATATATATATATATATATATATATAGATATATATATATATATATATATATATATATATATATACATATATATATATATATATATATATATATATATACATATATATATATATATATATATATATATATATATATATACATACACACACACACACACACACACACACACACACACACACACACACACACACACACACACACACATATACATATACACACACATACATAGATATAGAATTTATATCACAACAGCAGACCACATGACACCAAAGCATTAGACAAGAATGAAAAGGAAACCTCATGTGCCACCTGCATTATGTAGTGGTGTTACTATCAAGGCAAGTGTGTTTCATTGCATCACATGGATCAGACTGTATTAAGGGTAAGAGTAGGGCTGCTGACATTTACTCACCAGACCTATTGGTGGATGTATGTGTATGTCTTGCCAACCCAGTCTCTTGGCCGATCATGACATTTGTGGACACTATATAGGAAAGCAACAAAACACACTCAACACATCCTGGAGCTAGCCACTCACAGATACCAACACATAGGATATGACTGCCAAAGACACACACCTGTCATGCCTTGGAATAGAACACCTACCTGTCTATTTTATCACACTACAGCATTACATAGTTCTAGAATGCGCTACAAAGATTACTGGATCACAGCACTCCCAGAGGCATACTTCTAGGTGGGTGACATCATCAGCAAAGGCAAAGACGCCAATAGGGATTGTATGGAGAGTGAGCAGTCTAAAAGCATTACTCTGTCCTCAGGCAGCTGGAAACACACACACACACACGGCAGGACTGGGATTAGAACATAGACCTAACTACCTTATCACACTACAGCATTATGCAGTTACAGAACATGCTACCGAGATTACTGGATCACAGCACTCCCAGAGGCATACTTCTAGGTGGGTGACATCATCAGCAATGGAAAAGACACCGATAGGGATTGTATGGAGAGTGAGCAGTCTAAAAGCATTACTCTGTCCCCAGGCAGCTGGAAACACACACATATACACACTTGGCAGGGCTGGGATTAGAGCATAGACCTAACTACCTTATCACACTACAGCATTATGCAGTTACAGAATGCGCTACTGAGATTACTGGAGCACAGCACTCCCAGAGGCATACTTCTAGGAGGGTGACATCATCATCAATTGAACAAACGCTGATAGGGATTGTATGGAGTGTGAGCAGTCTAAAAGCATATTACTGTCCCAAGGCAGACGGAGACAAACACATGCCAGTGGTGTGAGCAGGACAACTGCCTTTCTACGGACCACTATTACAACACTACATAGATACGAGATGCGCCACAGACACTACACCTTATAAGACAGTCAATATGACCTTCTAGGAATGTGGACATCGACATGGATGCTGGCAGTTACGGTGTACATACCTGGGAACCAGTGTGTTCAATGTAGGAATCCACCCTGAATTGGGGTATGGCCATCTGTTGGCTGGATGACCACTATCGCTATACAGGATTACAATGGTCATGCCCATACACATAGAGGCACATAACCGACACAAGGTGTCACTGGGCATTCTCACACACTTAGTAGCACACGTCCGTTTGGAATGCATTATGTGTCCATCTACACAACGGCGTACTGGGCATGCTCACACACTTAGTAGCAAAGGGCTGTCTTGTATGCACTCTGATTCTAAACACGGAAGGGCACAGTGTGTCGATAGTCATCATTGTTAGCATGAACACTGCACTACATATATCTGACACCGGTCTTCTACACAATGTCTGCTGCTGTCCATCACCTTAGCTGTACCAATCTAAACCTGGCACACTAATACCACCCGTGGTGATGTCCTGCCAGGAGTGGCTACTTTGCACATATAGTATGATTCATAGACGAATATCCTGAGACCAGGTAAACACCCTGATATCTAGAGGACAACTGCATTGTATGTGTATGCTAAACAGTGCTATATGTGTAGCGTTCATAATCACAGCTGCCAATCTAGATCCAACAATGGGGAATACTGACATCTGTGCAGTGAGGAACACCTGGCATAAGGCTCAGTTGTGCACAATAGCACTACCACCGATACAGACATGTGGGCCATAACACCGTTACGGACCACTCCAGGTGGTAGTGTTCCCATGTACATGAAGACCACTCACATATACTGACCAGTACACTCAAAAAAGCCATCACAGATGTGTCAGGTGCAGATCACACTGTCAAATGCTGCATTCTAGGATGTAGCCCTCAGACATCACCATGTCCTTGGACCAGCAACACACATCCATACATTAGTACAACACCATGTTACTCATGACCAGTGGACTGTACCTAGCTCTACAGAAACTGTGCAGACTACCCATGTACTGACAGGGTTCCATCATGTGTTATGCAATGCAATGATACCACTGTTCATAACCAGGTTGGCTGTACACATAACAGGGGCCCTGGGTCATATACAGCTGTAACAGATAACTGTTGCTGTACACCAGTAAACACACTCATGTTTGGATATGACATACATGTACCTGCCATGGATATATACATGCCCCACACACACACAACACATATGTACATAGCATAGCTTTTGCTGTCCTTCGTGCAGACAAGTGGCTACAGCAATTACACGCATGCACCTGGAAGGTAGGTCCATGGCTGTTGAATGCTAACAGTACATAAGGTGTGATAGCAATGTTGACTGAGTTAACATTCCCTCTGTACTGGTTATCCATGACAACTATTATATCATACAACAGTCCATGTGTCATGTATGTCATTACACATGTCCACCAATTGCAATGCATACAAACATGGCTACATGACAGGAATGTAGGACCTACACACATGTACATGGAGTTGTGTGCATTCAGCTACCATGCATGTGCAGTAGCTGATGTTTGCAGTTCATCTGTGTCTTACTACAACATGCAGTTGCAAAGCAGCCCCATCATTGACACCTGTATATGGTGAAATACTGACAGTATGGTAAGATGTACATCAGGTATGGATGGATGTGTGTACATAAAGTGGTGGGCCAACTTTGCAGATGGATGTTTGCTGAAGACAGCTCACAGGTGTGTCACAAGCCATCCTACCATAACATGTGCAAACACTAAGCTATGTTTCTGTTAATTGAAGGTGAAGACATACAACCTACACAGTGGTGTCACTGACTGTAAATCACTTGACACCTGTAACACTTAAGTCCTTCCATGTGCATATAGTAGCACAATTGCCGAAGGTAGTGTTGGTACACATTGTAATGTGGGCAATACTGCTGCATGTCTGTCAGATGTATCATAAGATAGCAGGTGTTTGATTCACAGTACTGCCATGTGTGTTTGCTTGTGTGTCCATATATGCCACGTATGGTGGGGAATACATCCCAATTGTTACACATCCCTGTACACTGTTGTAGAGATCTGTACATACTGCAGTGTAGAAAGCAAGACATAGGCAGGGGTGGTGTGTGTATCGCACACATGTTAGCTATCTGTATGTGCATGACATAGGCAAATTCAATTGTGGACTCCACAGTGTGTGTGTGTGTATGTATGTATGGCTGTCTGGTGCATGGAGTGAGGATGTATGCTACCATAGTGAACAGATAGGACCCCTAACCCCTCCAGGTGATGCAATCTACTATGCTGTTGATGCCGTCGGTCTTAGGCATTACTGACTACTTGTACATGTTCATTCTCTGTGTCGCGTCATGTGGGTGCACAGTACTGTAATGGTGATTACCACATAGGCAGGGGTCCTCACCGCAACACTATCAAGTGTGTGTGTTATAGTGTCGTTGACCCCATGAGTGTGGGCGTGTTTCTGTGTGCATCTGTGTGCATCTGTGTGCATCTGTGTGCATCTGTGTGTGTCTGTGTGTGTCTGTGTGTTCTCATCCTGTAATGTGAATGTGTATTTCTGCTACACAGTGAGGCCTCATGCTATCAACTGGCCTCTACCCTTGACATCAGCTAGACCGCTGTGTAAACCCCCCGCACCATGTAACTGTACCTGTGATGTCACCCGGTATGGATGTCACGTCTCTAGCCACTGTAGCTTAGTACACAGCTCACATGCTCCTGGATCAGTAGTTGTGTAGACATCTTTGGAATGCCAGCCTTTCTAACAGTGAGGTTGAGGCTACGTATAGCATGCTGGTATTGCCATACATGCCTGTGAGTACACATTTACACATGGGAAACTGCAAACACTAGTACTTAATGGCACATGTAATTAGACCTTAAGGAGGGAAGCAGGGCATCATTACCAACATGCTGTTACTGTAGTTACCAAGACACATACTGTGAACATAAAACAATGCATTCTAAACCTGTACTACATGGTATGTTTGCTGCATGTCAACAGTACACAACAATTGTAATATACACTTATCTCCCTATTCTGTTCACCCTGTGCATCAGACCATATGAGCATGTCCCTGAACCGATGGTGTAGAAGAAAGGGATGCGGCACAGGCATCATCATATGCACAGGGTGATAATGTTTGCCAGGGACCTACGCTGCACCAGTGGATGACATCATGTATGTGGGTTAGGGCCTGTGATCTAATTGGCCATGTGTGGTTGTTATGCATGTGAGTGTTGCAGTGCCCTACAGATGTTTCTGGTGTGCGCATGTACATGTGCACACAGTTCTGCCATGTGTCCGGCCTGCACAGGGGTATTATTGACAGCTCCAGATTGTACAGACCAGCATTTACAGCTCACTGTGTCCGGCCACGGCCACATGACCTGTGCCTGTCAGGGGTTGCATGGGCACTACCAGACAGAGGTACAGATTGGGTACTGTCCGATGACACATGTCCACTGGAACCATGTCCCCGCTGGGACCATCCAGGGCCAAGTCCACGTGGCCTGCTGTGTCCTGGTGTGGACAGTGCAGAACCAGCTGCACTGCTGCTGCTACCGGCACTATGGGACCGGGCATGTGAGGTAGCTCGTTCACCTAGACCTGCACCAGGTGGTGTAGCTGGCCTACGTCCACGTGGCCTATGCCTCACTCCTACCAGATGTTCCAGCACAGACAGCTCACACTCGCGGATTGCCATGCCACGGTCAATGATTCCAACCATGTCACCCAATCATCTGTCCAAAGCATCAGCAATCTGCTGTTAAGCATTTGCCAATGCCTGGATGTTGTCATTTAAAGAACGGATAGCAGCCCTCTGAAGCCTCTGCCCTTCTCTGTTCTGCCATTCAGCATGTGCCTGTGCTGCCATTACAGTCTGAAACATGCATGTGGTGACACCAGCTGCTGCGCTCTGTCCTGCAGGTGCATGTCGGCCAGAGGTCCTCCTACCAGCAGCACTGGCCACATGCCTGTGTGGCACATCTGCAGTCATTTGACTGACACCATGGTGTGAAGACACACCTTCCGTAGCCACCACATGTTCCTGTTCCAAGCTAACACACGCTAACTGTCCTTCCTCTATAGCCACTGGTGATGGGGTATGTGTTGGCCTGACAACTGCATGTGGGGAAGAGGGGGATATAGGTGGGATGACAACCAATGGCACAGATTCAGCCCCTGACTACCCTGCCTGTACCTCAAGCATATGTTCATTATCACTGCTAGAGTCTGTGGGGACACTAACATCAGATGGACCACAGGAGGGTAACACACCTACATCACCTGTGAAGGCAAACAAAGACTCTACATTACAATAGAGACACACACACAGATGCACACACACAGACGCATGCACACACACACACACACACACAGACACACACACACAGACACACACACAGACACAGACACAGAAACACAGACACACAGACACACACACACCATACATGTGATTTGACAGAAGGCATGCAACATGCATGTGATACAGCAGATGGCATGCAGCTCAGACATTAATAGTGGTAGTTATCATACATCCCTGGGTTGCACACAACAGCAAGCATGTGTCATAGCAGAAGTCATGCATTTCACACAATCATGGTAGTAAACATGCATCCCTGTGATACACCATGTGGACCAGCACAGGTTAACAGTACACATGGCTGATGTGAGGCATATGTACTTGACATTAACATGTAATATGACATGTAATCTGTTGACGTATGCATTGAAATGCATACATGTTTGACACAATGGTGTCCTGACACATGTACAGCGGTGTAATGGTGTCACATTGCAGTGTTGTCTGTACGCCCTACAGATAGAATGCACTTTTAGCAGATGTGCATGACCATTTAAGGGTATTATGAGGCGTCTATATTACTATACAGTGAGAAGTACAGACACAGTGCCATTGCATGGAATCATGAGGCGTCTCTATTGCTATACAGTGTGGAATACACACACAGTGCATACACAATACATAAATACTGTGGATTGTGACACACGTCGCTGAGGTGTATACACACTAAACCATGATGTGTCATGTGTGACAGGTCACCGAAGGACATACGGATGACACCCCTGCACAACTGCTAACATTTCTTAGCTGCCTGGCAACCATGTCCACACATGGCAGACTTGTCAATACACCATGTCCCACATGATATTTATGTACCACACACATGAGGTGCATGGCTGACAGTGACATCCAACAGCAGCAAGGGAAATGTATGGTATCTGTGGCCTGATGTGGTGTCTGTGTATGTATGTAGAAGCTGTACAGGTGACTACTGTCATGTTGTGACACAGTCATGATATTCAACACATCTTATGTGGTCGAATTAAGTGACACCTCCACAAGCTGTGCACAGGCTTTTAGGATGTCCAGTGTTCCACATCTACTATATAACCATTCAACAAAGGCTATAGTTGGACCATGTGTAGACAATGTGCAACAGGGTGTACACACATACACATCACATCTACTGTGTGTTGCTACATGTCTCTGGCCATTCTCCATGGCCATGTGTGAACATGTGTTGGCCAAATGTTTGTGATGGCCGTCTATCACACATGTCTGTGTTGTCCCATATGACATACACCCATAGATGTCAGATACTCCACTGTCCACAGGGTTATGCAGACAAAGGGTTGTATGTTTGGTATGTGGGGTATGTTTTATGGGATAGTGAGACAATGTTGCAGCCGGACCACTACATGTCATGGACATGTCAGATGGCACATCACAATGTGTGCACTCATTGCAGGGGCATATTCCACAATGGTGAATCCTGTGGGCTGCCCATACTCCAGCTCAATGTGTAGTACTGTTTGCATACCCCACATGTGTTGTTCTGATGTATAGTACATATTCCTACATTGAACAACACCTCCACCATTGTATGCACAGCTGTCCACACATCTAGCAATGACAGTTTCTGTGGTTTCATGTTGGTGTTTCATTTAGTTTGTATGTATTGCACATGGGTAGCCAGTGTGATTGATTAAAGATGTGACCTGTATATCGTGACTGGACCATATATTATGTGTACATGTGTTAACTGGCCACATGGTGAATAGATCTGTGCATTAACATGCCTGATACTGATAACTGTTTCACCTGCAATGGCCTGCTGTCTCTGCGGCATGCCAGGGGAACCTGTATAGGGGTGACACAGCAGTATGATCATTATCCATTACTGTATGACAGCTACAGGGTGCAATGTGCATGTTAACACACTCGCCAGTACAATAGGATATACTATGGAGTATGCACATGTGTGCATACACAGGGTAGCATACTATAGTATGTGGCATGTGTGTAAACATACCTTGCATATGACGTTACATTACATATTGTACAGTGACACATGCAACTAAATGGGATATAATAGTTATATGTGCAGTAGTGACTTACCAGGCAACTCCAGGCTCGGTGGTTGGGAGACACCCACCTCCACGATGGCAGCTAGAGTTTGTGGATGCTGTTCTGATGGGGTCCCCAGGCTGGCCAGTAGCTGCTTGGTAGGTGTGAGTGGGGGCTGGGTTGGTGGCCTACCACCTGTTCTACCTTGTTCCCTGACGATTGCATTCGCACGCTGTTTTGCATGTCTGATCAGGTCCGTGCAGTGTCTGCGCACCTGCTGGTAGGTGCAGTTATGGCCACCCACATCATTAACCCTCCTGCGAAGTTCCTGCCACAGGTCATCACACTGCTGGGCATGCTGTGGCACATGGCTGAATAATACCTCATAGTTATCCTGGAGGTAAAGTATGAGGGCCTCATCCTCCAAGCGGCTATATGCTGGCAGTCTTGATTGAGGCATATCTGGAATACATAATGATGGAGACAGGTCACAGTATCTCAGAGATGCACAGAGATACAGCTGCACATACATGTGTATTACATTTAGTACATATGAACAGTTGTCTTTGCAAATCTTCATGACACTGACACCACTGACATGTTTGTGTCACACACATGTAACACCCGATGGGGATTGGATATTATCACCATATATGTGTGTCACCTCATTACATTGCTCATACTCCATGTGAATTCTGTCTTGATGTGGGCATGTCTGTTTGACTGTACTGGTGTTCTTACCTATCAGCACATGCCTGGATGTGTCCACATTAATGCTGTTGACCTTGATGCTGTGTATATGTCACATATCAACACATACACTGCCTTAATGGACATGAGCTGTGGCAATGCAGACATGCGCACGGAAACCTTTACATGCATGTGTTTTGCCATATACATCTACATGGCACTGTACAGCAGTTCAACATCCTGCCACGTATCGCCTGTGTTGCACATGTGATACACATGGGATAATGGCTAGACGGATGGTATTTGCAGGGATGGTTATCAACTATAGCATGTATGGCCAAGGTCATGTAGTAGTGTGCATGCCCTGGGCCATGTATGAGCATAGGATGTAAGGTTTTCTAGCTGTATCCGACAGCCATGTTCCCGCCGCCAGGTGAATCAGTGCCACATAACTGATCCAGACAGTTAATGATACATCTACCATGCGGTCATCACACCATGTCTGACAGAGATGACATGTGCAGCTTTGTTGGACAGGGTTGCATAGTATGGCAGGAGTATGTAACGTGTATGGCACAGGGATCTGTCCAGTATGTGGCGATCCTTGTACTAGGAAGGTGGCTGTCCATGACGTATGTATTTCAGGATATGTACGTGTAGCATGTCCAACATCACAGTGTTGGACATGTCTTTATGCAGGGTAGGCAGCATGCTGCATAGTGGAGATGAGGATTGTGAAGGCTGGTGTCGCCCATCCAAGCATGGCCAATACCCCTTAAAGGTGACATGTGATCCGATATTGGTCACTTGAGTGATGAGTATGGCTGTACAATGATCTCCATGCTCATGGATGGCACCCTGTCATGACTAGGGTTGCCTTTTATGACTACCTAATAGGCCTGGTGATGTCACTAGCTCAGGGAGGTAAACTGCACAGCACCATCCCTTACACACAGTGTTCATAATGTTGACCGCTGCCTAGGTGGTAGTTCATGGGTACAGGGTTATTAACCTAGCAGTGACATTGCAATAAGCAGCTGTCAGATTGTGCACATATGTCATGCACCTCACCCACAAAGCCCATTCTGTATGTTGTCCACAGCACTGAGTCAGCTATTCCTCCTAGGCCATGGCCATTCACATACTTACATATGCAGATGCCTCCCATTTGTCTGTGTGGTATAGGCTACAATAAGGGGGGAGTACAAAACATTAACCCTGTTTTACTGTAGCTGCAACTGGTCTGATATGCACATGTCACTCAGACACCTTTTGTAGTGTTGGTTCTGTCAACAGGCCACTGGCAGAACACTCCTGTGACATACAAAGGTACATCTAGTATACTGAGTGTAGGTGGAGCACAGTATGGGTGATGATGTCCTATGACCTGTCACAGGTATGATATGCAGTGTGAAATCATCCATACTGTCATCTACATCTGTACTGCTAACAACATCTACGTTGATTAAGGTTCATGGACTTTCAGACCATACTCAGCAGGGTAATAGTGCAGTGCCCCCCATTATTAGTGGTGTCTCCACTTTGTGGGTTGTGATAACTGTTGGTGTGCACCATTCAGTGTTTTCACAGACTGACATGAACCTATGTTTTACATGGATGTGTATGTGTAGAGCAAACTGTTTTGCCATATGTGTATGATACAACCAGGGATGTGGACAGGTCACATGCAACCTGAGTGCACCTTGTACCATCATAGTTATGGTTACAGGGGCTCTGTAGTGTTCATGGATATGTGATTGTGTAGCTGTTGGGGGGCAGTGAGTTTATGTTATTCGACACCCTATCTGTATTGCTTATTCATGCTCAGCACTTGTTCAGAACATGTAAGCACTTCATGAGCTACTAATTACTATAGCACTCAGTACTGCTCATTTCCTACAGGTAAACACTGTTTGTACTTACATTTCCAGCTTGCTTAGAGTACAACAGCTGTTGTACACACTTACCTCACATATCTAGTTAGAAATGGTTGAATATTCAGGCATGTCCGAGTGTAAATTCCCGGTGTTATCACCTGTCTATATGATGAATATGGGCATCATGAGGCAATATAGCAATTGTCTCATGTACACAGTCAATGCTCACCTCCTAACATACGACACTACAACCTGTGGGAGATGCACATATGTAGCCATGCTGGAAGTAATGCTCTCTCCAGCCCAGACTGAACCTGACAATCATGTGGGGATGTTAAACGTTTGCACCACACCCCACTCATCACATAGTCTCACTAGATCTCCACCACCACAGGTCACACATAGTAAGATGACAACATTTGCAGAGACTCTCAATACTACTCTGTGTAGGCAACAGAGGATGCCGAAGCAGAAAGACAGGCAGCCCCCATCACCAAACACAACACCAATTACTTATAGCCCACAGACTCATGTGTGCCCATCAACTACAGCCAATAGGGTGATATAACATACCCAACACACTAGTCATAGGTGACTCTGTAGGCGGTCACACTGATGTCCCACTCAGCAGGCTACACAAGGTGATAGCCACTTTCATCTGGCTGTCGGGTAACAGGATCCACAACATAACCTATGCACTCAGGTCACTCCTGAAAAGGTACAATATGACTGTCATTCTCCATGTTAGTGTGAATGCCCTGAGATGTAACTTCCTGGACTACATGTACAGAGACATGCAATAGCTCTCCGATCTTGTAGCCCAGGCAGGTATCGCCCTAGCCCTGAGAAGCATTCTGCATTCGTCCAGACTGATAATGCAGTACAATGACTGAATTATTCACTTCAACAGTTGGCTATGCTTCTAGTGTCATTCCAAGGGTATCCATTATCTGTCTGCTTTGAATGACATGGTCAACAGAACACGATGCTTTGGCACAGATGACCTGCACCTGTCGGCCCTGGGATTACGGATAATGTCTAAGGCTCTTGCTGCTCCTATAGTGCCTGTTTTAGACACGGTTCAAATAACATATTAACCACCATAACAGGAACAGGCAAGCAAAACCTGAGGGTAATGTTACTCAGTGCTGGACATTTTCATCTCAAATGCACTTACCCGAGGCACTCCTTATAATGGACCACTTCGATATCTCTGCAGTGACTGGGACCTGCTTCTAGGCTCCTGAGAAAACCCCTGCACTAACAGGCTATTACGCAGACCACACTTTTCAGTCATGTAACCAGGACCAGAACACCCATGGCAGAGGTGTGTCCATATTTCACAAAGATGTACACACCTCCAGGCTGGTTGCTTAGCACAATGCATCAGAGGTAATCCAAGTGCAACTAACTGTGGCCATAACTGCTATACAAATTGTAGCTTGCTATGGATTCCACAACATACCCCACGGTTAACGGCCCTCACTTCTTGGTGTACCGGAAAGTAGGGTTCAAACAGGAACTACTGGTGTGAGACTGACACTACCCCACACTTAACTGGGATACCTACTCATGTACTGACACATTAGGCCAACGATTTCTGGGATTCATAACCTCCAATCGGCTGGATCAACCTATCCACACCACCACCAGGGACAACAATATCCTAGACCTGGACATTACCAACATGTGTGACTGGTGTTCCAGACCTGGGGTTATCCCCTCGTTGGTCAGATTTGAACGTATGCTAATCACCCTTGTTACCCACATCCCGGCACTACACCCTTCACGGAAAACACAGTACAATATTTCTACAAAGCCAACTTCAGGCTTCTTATGACAGCAGTAGTAAACATCATGACACCCGTGCAGATGGACAATATAGTTACAAACACTGAATCATACACAACTGCACTTCATTAGCACTTACATGACTGCATGGATCATGCTATCCCAAACAGAGCCATGACAGTACCCACCAGATAACGGATGCCACTCTGGGGGTCCACTGCCATGGACATAATGTACAACAGAAGGAGGAGACTGTTGCAAAGTAGAGTACAATCCCATGGGTGGGGTAGCTCCCTGGTCAGCCTCAGTAGAAATCTGAGATCCCTTATCACATCCTCCAAAGCTAACTACGTAAACATTACTGCGACTCATTCCAAGCACTACCACAAAGCGTTATGGAGGTATGTCACTACTCTCGATGGCAATACCCACATCTGCTCTGACATACAGTGGTTAGGCAGGAACATTACAGAACTGACTGATATTGGCAACATCCTGGCAGATAGGTTCAATGCTAACTTTACACCCCTCTCACACCCTAAAGGGCCCAAATCTATACAGGAACAATGCAGAGTCCCTGCGGTCACAACTACGCAGTTCAAAGCTGCACTCTCTAAAGCCTGGAACACAGACTCCATGTGACAGTCCAACAACCTAGGCTGCGATTTACACAAACCTCAGAATGACATGGCTCCCCACTTTGGCACCAAATTCACTAATAGCCTTGTATCAGGCATTGTGGTCCCTGAATGGTGCACAGCAACAGTTATCACACTCCACAAAGGTGGTGCCACAATGGACCAGAGGAACTATTGCCCTATACGCCTGACTAGACTGTTCTGCAAGGCTATGGAGCACATCATCATGGAAGTCATTTACAGAGACATTGGTGGCCTCCAAACCTTTGATACCATTCAGTTTGGATTTGTTAGAGCCAGACCATGACTCCTACAACTGGTGGAGTCCTTTGAGACAGTTACCAAGGTAGGATATGAGGGTAAGGAGGTCCACACAGCCTACCTTGTCCTCTCATTGGCTTTCAACACTGTTCGCCATTCTGGTATTGTCAACATACACATCCACCTGCACATCAACCCCTACATCACGAGATGTTATGCAAAGTGGCTCACGGACAGGACCCACACAGTGAGGGTAGCATACCCTAGTTCCTACTGTAAATCAGTTACAATTGGCGTACCCCAGTCCTCGGTCATAGGGCCCCTCATGTTTGGTATATGCTTCTCTGAGGTACAGGCTAGCACAGAAGGACTTTCCCTGAATAGGTTTGCAGACGACTGCAAACTAGGGGCCATGATTGATTCACCAGCTGATACAGACTCCCTTCATAAGGGTGTCACTGTGACGGATACCTGGTGTCGATAACGTGGCCTCAAGATGCATGCCACAAGGTGCATAGACATCCCCTTTGGATTACACCAATCACCCACTGACTATCACATAGGTGGTAGTCCCCTACATACATAAGACATTATAAGGAATCTTAGAACACATGTAAATAGCACCCACTCCTTTGATAACCATATTGCCAAAGTGGCGTGGATATCCTTCTACGTGGCCACCCTAATCTGTAATGGGTTTGTAGCCAGAACAAAGGCAGCCATTGTACCTCTGTACTCCTGAATTATGAAACACGTTCAAGGGTACAACACCCCATTTGGGGTGTACCTTACAAAACAGCAATGGCTTTAAATACCACAACATTTACACACCAAGAGGATTACTGACCTCTGAAGGATGACGTATGCAGCACAACTACAGAAACCCCAACAGTACTCATTTGCATATTGCATACTCAGAGGTGATCTCTGCTGAACATACAAGGCCCATGTCCACAACAATATTGATGGATATGCTCCACATAAGCAACATAAGCAAAAGCCACTGCGAGCAACATGCTCTGGGATATGTACCCATATGCAACGATGACGAGGACGTGCTGGAGGGATACATTCCTGAACCGGACACTCACCATGCTTTGGAACATGATTCCTATGTACATCAGGCAGGGACCCTCACTAGCACACTTCAAGAGATACCTTGATGGGTGGATGGGAGACAGACGTATGCCAGGGATCACTGCAGTGTCTGTACTGTACACAAGTGCAGGAAACAAATGGCTCTGCTGTTCACAGGCACAGGACACTAACCTAGGGAGGTGCTACAAGTGAAAACACTGTAGTTGGGTTTACGAATGGACTTGGCCAGACAGCATAGTACCTAACTATGAACCTATGAAGCTATTACATGTCCTTTGTGCATGGATAATTGAGTAGCTCTTCCATTTCAGTTAGCTATCATGCTGTTACACTGTCTGGTGACTACAAGCCATATGTATCCTGTGTATTGCACATGCCAATAGACATACCTGATGTTTGCATAATATAACAGTAATGCTATGTACAATATTTGACATATCTACCTACAATACTGTACATTTCACATTTTTGCAAAAATATCCCATAATGCAAAGCATAATTGCACAGCAGGACCACCTTAGACATGTTATTCTCAGTTATACGCCCATACATATGCCTACTGTTACAGTATATCAACATATACTATCCCCTGTTATGGCACGTACTTGTTGGACAAACCCTACCACTGACAGCAGCTGGAGTGGAATTGTTGTGTTTAAAGCCCTTATGTAGCATCCCTTGTGGTGTATGAGGTGTTTACCTTGTGGCCCACAGCAGTACACACAATTTCTACAAGCGTTACTATGCTCAACAAAACATCACTACATAATACCTTTTCCCACTGTATACATTGCGTACACTTTCATTACTACAGAACAGGCACTACATACACTAACATACTGAGTGTTCTACATACCTTCTTAGTGGTCCGAGTATACGAAAATATCTGTCTTACTCCTTTCCTGTTTCAACGGTTCTATGGTATGAGCATACGGTTTGAATGTATGGCAAGCCATCCTTTTATATGTAGATACCAGTAACATGTGGCATCCTGCCACCAATTGGTGTTCTGGAGTAGATGATTACATGCACATCAGCTGTGCAGCTACTCCATTAGCCAATTACACGGCAACAGTGGGGTATAATTGAATACTCCACTTGGGCGTTGTCCTTTTGCTCTACCTTCGAGGAAGATGGCCTGGATGTGTTTTTTGTGATGAATTGCAACTGCTATATGGAGAGACACAGATATTATGACTTCATGTCCCCCATGGATTGTGTGTGATGGCTAGAGTATGTATTTCTACATGTGAGTGTAGCTGTTATCTCAACCATCTGATACGAGACTATTGCAAACAAAACCTGTAACATCGGCGTCTGTTCCATTGTACAACAGCAATGATTTCACATAGCGCCATTACAAGTGTGTCTCTCACAAGGTATGTTAAGGCTTATGCAGTTGTCATTGAGTGAGTGGATGTTTGTGATGTTATTACAGTCAGTATTGCAATTGTTTCGGGTGTGGGGGAGATGTAGGTGGGTGTACATAGCAGATAAAGGTTTGTGGGGACTGTATTTATACATATTCCATATGTGTGTGAGGGCGCCTTCCCTAATTGAAGACCTATCATTTAGTAGACTAATACTATGGTTATTGCAGGCTTATTCATTAAGCCATTGTTAATTGGTTCCTATATAGCATGCAGGTGATGTTGATCCTTCAATCCCTCCGGAAATACATCGATATGTAATGAAATGTTGCTACATTAAAGTTGTCTCGTGTATTTCTGTCACAGATATTTGCACTCATTGCAGTTGTGTTGGTGACTGAACCTCTTTGGCTTGGGTTGCCACCTTTTCAAATGGCCATAGTGGTTCATTTGCAGGACACACATCGTATTTTAGAGGCCGACACATACCCACAGTGAGTACAAAGGATAGAACTTAACTTTGTTCCTAAATAAAACCTTATTCTTGTAGCAGTTTAGTTGCTTATTATGTTTCTTGTAACATTTAGGTATTTTAGATACAGGAATAACTATTTTATGCAACTATTACATAAAATATGGAACATAATTATGTCCTACAATCTCAGGACATTTGCCCTTTTTAATATTTTTTGTCAGGACACAACTGCCCAAAGAGGAACTGTCCCTCTCAAACTGGAACAAGTGGTAACCCTTAGCCTAAGGCCAGCTATGACCACACCTACTGTAATAATCTACCTCCGAGTTAGCACGAACAGACACACAAAGCAAACACACACACACATTACAGTCCCATGGAAACACACCACACTCACATCACACACTTGCACACACTACAGCAATCAGAAAAACACTTAAACACAGTACCTACCTGGACCGCAGCACCAGCAGCAATAAATAAATGCCCCTTAACATCATGATAATAGTACTCGCGGTTCTAGTGTTCTGGTACTGTGGTCTTTCGGTCTTTAAGCCTCATGATTACACGTGTCGGTATGTAAAGCATTCAGTAGTTGGCAGTATCCTATTTATTTGTACCTCCATGGTTGTGTACATGTTGTTAACCTATCTATATATTTGCAGATATATGTCCATCCGTATATATCGACATATATCTATCACCCTTTCTATCTGTATATATATATATATATATATATATATATATATATATATAAAGAGAGAGAGAGAGTGAACACACCTTTCGTTGGGTACATGGCGGTGTATACTATTTCCTGAACTCCGCCCTTTTGTGTTTTAACCTGTCACAATACACACCTGTCGCTGGTACATCTCGGGTAGCTTAGTGGTAGGTGATTGTGTACATGGTTGCGTGTTCTACTCCTGGCAGTGGTCATTTTACCTCTTAGAGCAGGCACTATTAGTACAAGGGTGAATAATGCTGATTTCACCTGTTCTGGCCATCTTTGACCGTGATCTGCGCAATATTCAGCAAAGCTTAGACCTGTTTTGCGCATATCCATGTAGTCATGTTTAAACCACACTTACCGTCACTTGCCGGCGCATAAACCCACTAACATGTGCTTAAACATGCTCTAATGACCTGCATCCAGCATCCATTATTCGTGCCATCCGGATTACATAACGGCCCTTGCAGGTCGTGGAACCGGGAACATGCACGACACATTCAGTGGCTTTACCACTTGGGCATCTGTGATATGTACAAGTGTTATGGTGTTTTGTATGTGGACAGTACTACGGTTGTTCCTCCATACTGCAATCAAATATGTAACTCAGTTAGTTTACATATGGATGATACATATTAATGGTATGTTCAAGTGATGTTTAATGGATGTGCTCCAGCTATGGGAATCCATGTCACAGTGAGCCACACACTGTAATGTGCTACACCTTGCCACAACTATAACTGAAGAATGCTGGGGTGATGGATACCTGTCATGGGAACTCCCCATGCTTTGGAACTAGATCCCTGATTACATTATATGGAGCCCCTCATTAACACACCAGGGAATCCATGCAGAGTGGGTGGGGAACAGTGGTTGCACACATGGATCCCGCAATTGGCTCTGCTCCACAGAGGGACAGTTAGTTAATCGATGGGGTGGCAACAGCAGACACATTTTGCCTAGGCTGATGAATGGCCTCACAATCAGGCATGTACCTAACAAAGTACCTAGGAACCTATACATACAGTATCAACACATGCTGTTAGCTTCGTTTACTGTTCAGGTGTTGACTTACCTTGTTCCAATAGCTGTTGTGTGTGCAATAGTTGAGGGTTGCCTATGTAGGATTCACACAGTAGACCACCTATATATAACAATTTACAGGTGGTCGTGTGTGTGTGCCATCCATTTTACTGTGTGTGCAGGTGGAGAAGTGTGTCAGTCCGTAGGGGCCTACACTGTCAGTGTATGTGCTATACGTTCCCTCTTTGCCAAGGCATGGGCATATTGGGCACGCCTCCATCTGCCTACTGGGGCTGGTACAGGGTGTCCGTGGTCTGAATCCCTCTGTGCTTGTGATGGCCTTGGCAATTGCGGTGGGCTGTGAGGGCCTTCACCATTATGTCCCTGCTGCAGCTGTTTCCGCAGGATCATATTATGTAGCATGGCACATACTGTGAAGATGTGGGCACACGTGCCTGGAGAGTACTGCAAGGCTCCACCAGATATGTCCAAGCAACGGAACCGTGATTTCAGCATCCCAAATACACACTCTATGATGATTCTGGTTTGTGCGTGTGCCTCATTATGGTGTTCTTGCATGGGTGTGTGTGCATTTCTGATGGGAGTCATCATCCACGGCTCCAGTGCATAGCCAGTATCCCCCACAAGGTGGCCATATGGAATGTCCCCCCTGACAAATACCTGATACAGCTGTGAGGCATGCCAGATGTGGGAGTCATGGTAGCTTCCAGGGCTGCCAGCCCACACATCCATGATAATGCCCTTGGCATTGCACACAACCTGGCAGTTGATGGAGTGGTATCCCTTGGGGTTTATGTAGCGCCTACCATGCCCACTGGGTTGTGACTTGATATGTATGTGCGTGCAGTCTATTGCACCCAGTACCTCTGGGTAGTCTGCCACATGGTGGAAGAGACGCATATTGCTGGCCAACTCCTCCTGAGTTCGGGGAAAGTATATATGCTCATTGGCATGTGGTAACATGGCATCCAGGAACTGGTGGAGTACGCTGGATGTTGATGCCTGTGAGATCCCAATGATATCTCCAGTTGGCCTTTGAAAGGTACCTGTGGCTAGTATTCTCAAGCTTACACATACCTTTGTTTCCACTGGGATGGGTTCCCCTCTGTTGTTTCTGGATCTGAGGCGTGGCCAGCACAGCTCAACAGTTTGATGTATGATGTCCCTGTCCACCCTGTAATGCTCTACTATCTCCAGATCATGTAACCCCTGGTAGGTTACCCTTGGTCTGAACACTCTTCTCCTCCTCCGGGGCCTGAGGTGGTTGTCAGCATCATCCTCCACACCACCTTCAGTCTCCAACACATGGTGATGAATCACAGCTATGGCAGCTCCCAACGAGTACATTGTAAAAGTTCCCCATCTGTTTACACTGATGGTGCAGTGTTTGGGAATACACAGGTGTGTGTGAGGTGCCTTCACATTTTATACTATTGTGCTTTAAACACTGATGATGTCATAGGGTGTGTATGTACAATCAGAGCTGCAGGGTATCTTATGTGTTTTACCACAGGTACTGCTATTGTGGTGCCTTTGGTGTTGAATTACATTTAGCTGTCGTGGATCACCTCTTGCCCTTGCCTTAACTTTTCTTAACGATTCCCCTCCCATTGTCAGGCATGCATCCAGCAGCCTGCTTTCTTGTTTTGTACTTTCCCAAACCAGGATTGTGTTGCGAAATGTGTTCTATAGCCGATCTACTGCAGGTTTGCTTTGCTCTGCAGTGACAGTTCTTTTTTCTTTGCAATCCGACACCTCCCCTATCCTGTTCTGCAGGTTGCTACTAGCAGCCTTGTTAGCTGCCGTCAATGGCCCACTCTGAGTTAATAGGTGTTAATTATTCAGTTGTACTCCAATTACCCTACTGCGGCATTTCCTTATTGTCTTCCCGTAAACTTCCTGTTTGAGCTGTGGTGCGCGGCACGTGTGTCCGCTTACCGGGTTTCGGGCACGTTGTCATCCATGTACACATGCACTTTTGGGCACCATGTGTGCTCTCAGCTAAGCAAAGCTATAACTACATCCACACCCCTATCCTGCGGCTTTGCTTAGCAACGGGCAACCCGGATTTGCATTGCTCCAATGTGCTTACAGCTACGGTGGCACACCCCACTGCTGATGTCATGTATACCTCCAGACCACTCCTTAGTGTTGTAGCGCTGCACCGTATGGTACATCCGTAGGCCGGCGGGATGTTTGCGATTCAGTATTACTTGCCTCATTTGCATGGCATTGACTACTAATTCATAGTTACCGCACCAAACACTGTCGCAGACCCTTAGCAACCCTTGCAGCTTGGTTGTGGTGTAGCATGCATACCATTGACTATTATGGTGAAATCATGATTTGTGTTACATTGCAATTTTATGACATCTGTATATATTTTCCTTGTGTTCCCATTTGCACACACATGCCCTGCGGTTGTAGTTTGCGTTACTGTGGCCATGACATTAAATGTTATTTTTTATGTGTTGTGCATGTTTTGTTATGCCATTGCCTGTATATTTAGCCATTGCATGTTAACTTTGTAATACATGAGTCTGGTCCGCTTTCATGGCTCCGATGTTCTGTTTGGAAAAATGTAAACCGTTTTTTTTTTGTTTACATTTCTGTATGCTTACACTACGCTTGCACCACTTCATGAATCACTATGTACCTTCATTTGCATGCTGCAGTACTGCGCATGGGGTGATTAGCATACTTGAGCCAAGAGCTGCGCAGATCTGGCATACGCTGGTAGTGCACGTGGAATTGGATCGTACCTGAATCGCTTGGTGGCCTTATTTGGCATTATACCACCTACGCTACGCCTGCGCCTGGCGCAAGCTTCATGAATCCCGGGGATGGATTTGTTAAAAGCTGAGCTAATGATGACTATAAATTACCAGATGAAATGCAGTGACCTTTATTCAAACAGTATATCACACAGGGCACTTCTTCATGCAATTAAATCAAATGGAAAGGACATGTTTAAAAATAAATAAGTGATATATTTTAGTATGTCTATTTCTAACTAACACTGGATGAATTGATGTTGTGTTGTGAAATGTGTGAGCAAATGTGTTTGGATACTTTATAGGTTTATAGGTTTATAGATTAGTACTAGGCTAACTGCCCTTGCGAGCCATTTTAAGCCTAGCCAATTATCCCCTGTGAAATTCAAACACTGTACCTTGTGTTTATAAGGCAAATACCTTAACCATTAGGCCATCCTCCCAACCCATTGTGTGCAATATGGGGAATTTTTGTTTCTTCCTTGTGTTAAGAATATTTCCTTATGGTTAGTGTGCATTATGTAGAATTTTACGTTCTTGCTTGTCCTCAGAATAATTCCTTATAGTTAGTGTGCTATAGATAGATTTTGTTTCCATTTTCTTGTTTAGAAATGTTATGGTTAGCACGCAATAAGTACAATTTTGAGATGTTTGATATTTTAATTTGCCATTAACTTACTTGTCTATTTAATTGTATGCATAGTGTTTTTTGGGGGGAGTTTAGGCTGAATTTGACTGACTGGATTGTTGGGGGGGGGTACAGACTTTATACAACCAGAGGTTTGCCCAGTTCAGCACACTGTTGCACTTTGTACAGCAGCTTGAATGAGTGTAGGTCCTATTGAGTAAGCACCACAAAAGCATGGTAATTTCTACATACTTCTTTTAGAGCCTATGCATTTTACTGTGCTCATCTCACTTTAGTTGCATTATTGTGACAGATTTTGTTGTTAAGCTTGAATCTAAGTGCATTGTTAATACTTAATAGCCTTACCAATTGAATTATATTTATGTGTTTATTGTTTTATTAATTAACCTCAGTTTTAATAATTTGCTGGCACCTATTGTTTGCCTGTTTTACTGTCATTTTCTGCTCATATTGTTTCACATTTATCCATTATGTTTATTGATTGTTGATTTATAAACTGAAATACCTGTTTTAGTACCTGCAGTTGCTTATTCATTGGCTGCCTCAATGTTTAGCTGGTGACTACTCACTGACATTCTACTGTCCATTGCTGTTGTCCAGTGTACTTATTGCAGTTTCTCCCTTGTTAATAGTGTGACTTATTTATGCTGGTGCCTAAACTTTAACCTATTGTACTGCCACTGCATTTAGGTGTAACCTTTTGATTTCTGGAGCCATACTAATTGGTAGTTATTGCTGTCATTCAAGTACTGCTCATATTGCTAGGTTATACTTTTGATGCCCCCCCCCCCTCTTTTTTTGATATACCTCTTAAGTCCTAGCATTATCTCATTATTAATGCCAGTTTCATACACCAGCTAGTCCAAACCCCCAATAAGAGACTCACAAATATTGGAACTGGTTCTCTCCAACTTAGTCTTTCATGCTCAGCACCATATCACTGGTCAAATCTGACCACCACGCAGTAACATCTTATGTGCAAGGTCCAAGTTACCCCTCATTGTGTCCTTCTTCAAAGACTACTTCAAGGCAAATCTACTCCAACTAATTGATGACCTTACAAAACTGAAACACCCTCCTCACCCCAATGACCCCACATAATATGCAGCATTTTTCACAAAGAAGCTGCCTGCACACTTCTAGGCTTGCACTGGGGTCTAAGGCCTCATAAGGCATAAATGATGTGCCAAATTTTAAAAACATATTTGGTGGAATTCTAGTATTAAACTATACAATAACAGGAAGGAGCTCATAGCCCATAAAATAAAAATTAACACTCCATCAGATACTGAAGAATGCAAAACAGATTAACACAAAACTTAGAAACAAAATCAAATCCTCTAAAAGCAGGTATGACTTGAGAATTGACACTAACGCTAAAGATAACCACAAAGCCTTCTTTAGCTATGTCAGGAACCTCAGGAATAACATCCAATAACACTCCGAATTAATAGAAAATAACACCACATACTTATCCCCTGAGGACAAAGCCAACAGATTAGACAACAAATTCAGCTCAGGCATTGCTCCCCAATCTCCGCATGAATGTATGAAGTACATTAGTATAGCTATGCCACTCTTTGATCACCTCTGGGCAAGTCCTTTGTGCTCTTCCAAGGCAAAGAACACTAGTTCCTTGGGCCTGGATAATATGCCAGGCTGTCTTCTTGTAAGCACTAAATAGCACATGATTGATTTGTCATTGAAATCTATTCAGTCTCAGCCCCTCCACTGGAGTCTTGCCAGAAACATGGAGAACAGCATAAGTTATCCCACTTCACAAAGGGGAACCCACTACTGATCTAGGATACTATAGACCCATTAAGTCGCACCAACCATATGTGTAAGGCAGTGGAGTATACCATTATTAAACTTGTTAACAAAGACATAGGCATTCTTCAAACACTGGACCCAAGCTAGTTTATGTTTGTTAAAGGTAGATCCTGCCTCTTAAACCAGGTGGACATTTTTAAACAAATTACCAAGGCATTGGACTCAGGCAAATTGATTCATACTGTGTACCTAGAGTTAGCCAAAACGTATGAGACCATTACATGTTCTGACATCCCTGGTAAGCTAATAAAACTAAATGTAATCCATTAGGTTACCTACAAGATTACAAACTGTCTCACCAGCAGAAAACAATTTATTAGTGTTGGCGGCATGTGTTCAACCAAAATGATAATTATCAGCAGCATGCCTCAGGGATTTCTACGGCGACCACTCCTCTTATTATCTACTTTTCTGGCATCACGTCCTAAACCAAAAGTCTTTGTCTAACAAAATGTGCTGATGATTGCAAAGCAAAAACACCAGATGATCACTAGATTATCCAGGAGAGCCTAACATGCACTAGCAAATTGTGCTTAAATCACAGCCTTAAACTAAATGCAAAGAAATGCAGCATTGTGTCCTTTGGCAGACCTAGGCACTCATGCACCCTTAACATTTATTTATGCATTTATTATACATTTGTTGACTTGGGACAAATCTGGCTGGGTACAAATGTGCCTTTTCAGCAGAGTCCCAGAGAGAAAAGCTGCAGTTCATGCAGTACAATCAAAATCGTTTAAGTTATACAGTATCAAAAATGTCAGACAGAATACAATTAAACTAAATTTTACAATGGCAAAATAGATAAGTATACATACAGTAGTAAGACTTCTTATGTTAATTCTACTCTATACATTTATAGTTAGATCAGTAACTAAGCAGTAGGATAGATGTCGCAATACAAACTACTGAGTCGTTTAGAAAGGGTGTATAACAAAAAGTTGATTTAATCTTGGGATATAAATGAAATGCTTGGGAAAGGTGGGGGGTAGAAGGTGGTGTGGGTAAATACAGACTGACAGCTGGCACAGATTACAGGTACAGTAGAAGAGGAGTATGAAAGCTGATGTGCTATACTTATCCTGGAGATGTACAGCTACAGAGCCAGGATGTCGGGAGGTGTTCCTTTAGATGGGGTTTGAATGCCTGTTGGTTTTCAAGAAGCCTGACAATGTGTGAGAGGGCATTCCTGAGGGTAGCTACAGAGTTTGAGCATAAGGAGGCTCCCAAATGCATTTTGGGATTTAGTGATGGAGAGAAGTAGTCTGTCTTTAGAATGAAGAGTCTTTATAGGGTGGTAGTGTTGAGGCCTGCCTTTTAGTGCTGGATACTTTTCCCAGTTGTATATTAGAGTATTTGCTAGTGGCAGCTGACTATAGGGGAGGTGGTGTGGGAGTTCACTCCAATTTAGATTTACGGACAGAACAGTGATGAGTCCTAAAGGGGCAATTAGCAGCCAAGTGAGCTATAGCATTGTTCCAGCTTTGTTTGTGAGGAAGTTTGTATGTTAGTAAAGAATGGGGAGGCACATAGTAGGGTAAGTAGGAGGAAGGCTATAGCTATGGTTTCTCTAGTTCTGTCTGCTAGGTAAAGGTTTTGTTCTATACAGGAGGCCAAACATTTATAACACTTTGGAAGTGTAGGTCAAATTTCATGTTGTTGTCATCAATGGTAACTCTGAAGAGTTTGGTGTTAGGAACCTGTTCAATTAGGCTGTTATTTATTAAAGTGATTTTGACAGACTTTTGCTGTGGGAGAATGTTTTAGGGGTAAATAAGCAGAGGTTGTTCTTTTGGGGGTCAAGTAAGAGTTGTGAGCTGTCTTGCCAGGATTCTATGAAAGTAAAGGATTCTTGAGTAATTTCTTGACAATTTTGCAGGTCGGTGTCTGTGCAGGTGAGTATAGAGTCATCCACATATTATATGAGTGGCATTCATGGAAGCAGTGGATAGATCAATTATAAATATGTTAAATAAGAGGGGTCCAATTATGAAACCTTGTGAAATCCCTACAGCAATGGGCAGAAATGATGAATGTTCTTGCTGCCATTTGACTACTTGAAATCTGTCTGTTAGGTAGCTGTTAAACCAGGAGAGGGAGGAAGGGAAACACATAAGGAGAGGAGTTCTAATAATAGTTGATGGGGCATGACAGTGTCAAATGCTTTGGACAAGTTTAGGAAAAAGAAGAGACTAGGTTTCTGAGATTGAAACAGTCACAAAAGAAGCAACTGAAAGTGTAAGTGTGCCCTCGCAGTCCATAAAAAAACATCTTAGCTACTAAACTTAGGCAACAGAAAGCACAATGTTATACTTACAAAACACAACTAAATGAGACATATGTAATTAATAGGAATGGAGCATGAACCCCACTGAAAGGAAACACTGAGCGATTTCCAGGCTCCTCACAACTCATTAGTAAGTAGGAACAAAATAATTCATGAATCTCTACTCTTCAAACACTACAGCAGCTGAGTCAAATTATTATAGATGCCTGACCACCTTCTTAGTCTATGATAAAACAATGAAGCAATAGCAGTAGTCCTGTCCAGCTTCAACTGCAAAGACATTTGAAAAAGACATGCCCCCAGATTTACTACTCTTCCATGCAGGACTAGCTTAGTCCTGCACAGAAGTGGCCATTTAGGAGCAGGACGGCAGCGCGCCATGCATATTAATGAGGCGCACTGCCTGAGCTCCTAATCTTACACGAGTGTGTAAAAGTGCAAGTGGCATGTCTGAGAGCAGAGCTCTCAGAATATACATGCCCCCGCAATGAAGAACAGCAGAAAGGCTTAAGAAATAAGCGAGACCACTCATAGGTGTCCGCATATCCCCACCAACATTCCCCATTGTATACAACAGCAAATAAATACAAATAAAATGAACAAACTATTTTTTTAATTAAAAATCCGATTAAAGCTAACCATAGGTGCGTGGGTGCGCCCATCGCTTAGCTATGGTTAATGCAGCTTAAATGGCTGAAGAGGATAACAAGGAAGATGTATGCAAATGAAGCAGTATAGCAATACTGTAGTGGGCACAGCATTCACCTTATGAGCAGGCATTCCTGGTTCGAGTCCCACTGCAGCACATTCCATTTTCCATGGCAAATCACAATATGACCAATATTTTTGATGCATAACCCACTAAATAACATATATTTGTGAACTGGACTACTGCATTAAATGCACATGTGAGGTGTCATTGTCATAATGTTGCAAAGTCCCCAGATAAGCACATGTGCCCCATACAGTATATGTACACAGGAATCATGGACAGAAAATGGAAGGTAAAATGTGTAATGAATGACAACTCCATACAGCTTCCAAATCCCCCACCTTCCCAAGAATCATGAGATATAACTGTGCAAATCAGTGCAATTGTAAGAGGGAGTAAGCACTAGTAAGCAAGTGTAAGCACCAATAAGCAGTAGCAAGCTTATTTAAGCACTAGTAAGTGAGTTTAAGCCCATTTGCGTGGGGGTAAGCAATGCACAAACAGGTTAAACAATTTTGAAGCTAACTCTCTGTAAGCATATGTAACTGGAGATTAGCATTGCCTACCCTCACGCAAACCCGCTTACACCTGCTCAAAAGTGCCTTAAACACTCTGTATCCAATGGCCCTCGTTCTGCCCAGCAACAAAATAAACAGCCTTGCAGGACTTGAACCCAGGACCCTATATACTATAGTCACTGTAGTTAACCCACAAGCCATGACAGCAGTACAGAAGAATGAGGGATCACCAAACAAGTCCTCACTATAGTAAAATCAAACTGAACCTGTGAAAGGAATCAGTATTCAGTCATATGTTCCATAACCTACTACACAACATAAATATGTGAACTGGAGTACAGCAGTAAGCCCAGAAGTGAGGTGTAATTGTAATAAAGTGTTGTAGTCCCAAATAAAACACAAGGACCCCATACAGTGTACGTCCACATGAATCATGGATACCAGGCAGATATATAAGATGCAATGAATAAGAAATCAATGCCAAAAAGAAAATATAATGCAAAGTCCAATGTATGTGAAGCTAAGCATTATACGGGCCAGCTTAGGAGGTGTAAGCAATGTGTAGGCCAGCTAACTCAATGTGCCCAGTGTTATACCCCTTTAAACAATGCCAGCCTTAGGTAAGCAGGTTTGCCCATAGCTCAGCCTTTTCAAAACCGGCCAATCACAGAAAAGTGCGGGAATCAGCCCTACCTAAACCCAATAGGCAGGAATACATCTCATAACTGGCTGTAGCTTCCCCTTGCAGGCATCATGTCAGGAAGGGGAGAGGGAGTGCACTTTCAGGTGCAGCGCTGGTGCATCCAGGAGTCCAGAGTCATGGCAGGACTCCTTGTCAAAGACCATGAGCAGAGACTGCTGCAGGGCCAGTACCAGGGTTCCCAATATAAGGCGGAAGCCTGGGACCGTCTCTCCCGTGACCTCACCAGTGCCACTGGCATACATTGAACTGGTGAGCAGGTCAGGCATCACTATGCTGACCTGAAGCAGCATAAGGGGGACCTTTTGGAGCAGTGGATCCAAAAGGTTAGAACAGCAGGGGATGTCCCAGCTGTGTGTAAGTATCACTCCACTATGTGTGTAACAATTGCCAGCTCATGTATATCATGGATAGGTATGGCTAAATATTCCTCTTATGTCCTCTATAGCTGCAATTGAGTGGGCCAGGAACCAGGAGGCCCATGGAAGTCGCCTGGAGAGGTTGCGATGTGAGGCAGGTCAGTAATACTCTTGCATGTACTGTCATAGGAAATAAATCTAAAAGTATTAGTAAATGAATTGCCTGTATAAAACCTGTATTGTTTAAGGCACATACTGCTTACATTGGAGAATATGGCAGGAAGAGTCTCATATAGTTTGTATGTAAATAAAAGCATAATAGCTTGACAATAAAGGTCTAACTGCTGGACTGCATGTGTATACTCTGGTATCATATGGTAATGTAGATTTGTAATCACATAATAGTACTGTTGTATTAAGCACTGTTACCCACACCGTGCACCATAAATAGAATGTGTAGGAATGTCTGTATATGACTGGTGTAATTCCCAGAGGCCATTTAGTACAACTGAGAGACACATAGACAGAAAACAGGGAAAAGGCAGACAACAAAATCTGAATAGCAAATGCAACTAAGATGTGAACTGTTGTATTTTTAGCACACACAGCCATGGTTCAAAGCTGGCAATGGGAGTAGTCTGCATACAGAATCATACTCCACAACTGTACAGAATGTCCAGTAAAGTGGCCTATATCTGTTGCCTGTCAACCTGTCCCCTTGGGAAATCAGTGGGATGATCCCAGACGTATAGGCAGCAAACAGGAAATACAACTGATTGACACACATCTATGAGAACAGAGCTGACACACTAGCAACTCCCCAAAACCTTATGAGAGTAAGAAGCCATGTATGTCCCATTTACACCCCCATGTTGTCAAGCTGTGGCCAAAGTTTATACTATAACAGAGTGAGATGTATGTGCATTATAGTAATGTGGAATCTGGTATTTTGTGTGGCAACATTCAGGTAGTGCTAGCAAACATTTCTTCCACAGCTTTGTCAGATACCACCACTGTGCCCAGAAATGCAAGAATGATACCCTGTACTGGTACTGTTTACTCTGGTATTGTAGGGAATTGTGAGTTTTGCAGTTACTCTGAATAATAAAGTATCACTGATCACTGTCACCCACACTGTGCTACTACTATATAACTGTGTAGGAAAGCATGTATATGTGTGTGCCAAGTCACTAAAGGTTGAAGAGGGCAATAGTCTAGATATGTCCCGGTACAACTGCATGTGGTCAACTCATGGCCAGAGTTGGATAGCTATGTGCACAACATCAACCCGGAATCTGGGAGTATGTGTAGAAACTGTTAGTTAGTGTTAACAAACATTCCCTCCACAGGTATACCAGGTAAGAGGTGTATACTGCAGGTAAAACCAGTCCATGTATAATGAGGATGACAGCCATATCACTCTCCAAATTAAGGTTATAGGGTAGTATAGTAATACTTGTAAGGTACAGATAGCACGGACTAGGAAAGTAATGTGGACTACAGGAATATACTAGTTGTTAATTGACATCTTTCTCCCCCCCCCACCATATCTCCAACAATAACCTTCGTAACTACCTCAACCGGTATGTAAAGACTCCACTGTTCTGATTATGTCCTATTGGTTGATAAATATTTATATTTGTTTCCATGCATGTGTTATATTGAATTATCCCAACATTGGTGGCATGGTGCCATCAATGTACCTGCATGCTGTTCTTATTACCACCGTGGTCACATATATGCATGTGATCTGTTTGCTATGCAACTGTTCCATATCTGGTGTCTGGGTTAATGTGAGTATCTATGCATGCTGTTATACCTAACCCTGGAATGTGTTGACTATTACTAACCCACATATGATGATAAAATCTAAACACTATAGCACATTTGGGAAGGCCGGTCCCAGCGGACCCACCTGTCCCACCTCAGCTGGCTGTGGCACCGGGCACCAGCATGTCTGGGGCCCAACCTGGGACCTGTTCATCTGTTGGTCCTGCACAACCTTCAGGTGTAACTGCCTCAGGGGATGGGGCTCACTCCCCCCTGGGAGTGGGCGCGGACAGGAACTTGTCACTCGTCACCAGGTCCGGGTTGTGGTGCATAGCGAGCTCAACCAGCAATTTGGTGATCCGCTACACCAGCTTGAAGGCCAAGTGTAATGACTAGAAGGTCAGCCTGGCTCTGTGACTCAGCCCCCAGCACAGCCACCTTCAGGGTCTGAAGGTGCAGTGGTGACTGCCCATGGATGGGGACCTCAGTCTTACTGTTTCCACTAGGGAGCTCATGGGCTTCCGATTTCCCAACACCCCTCCCCATCAAGGTGTTCACCCCCCACATGTGTCATATAGCACCCCTGTATGCATCTTGTTTGTCTTGTCTGTTAACCTACCCAACCTACCTCCCCAAATATACCTATTATCCCTCCCCAACATCCCACTCTCACCTGAGAAAAAAAAATAAAAAAAGGGCAATCTGCTCCCAAAAAAATTCTCGCCCCATACATAGATGTCCATTTCACACATGCGTCCACTGGACATATGTAATCTGGTCTAATTGGCATCACAACTTATTATTGTTGTCCTCACCCCTCTCCCAGAGGTTTGAGTGTCTAAATCTACTACCAAATTTAGTGTATATGCACAGCTGTTGCTGTAGAAGAAATGGGCAGCTATGGCCCTTCCCTACACCCTTCCTGCACATCCCTAGCTATTTTCCCTACTATCTTTCTCTCTTTGTGCCCCTTTTTCACCACTTTCCTATCAACCCTTTTTTCTTTCCTTTTAAAGAAATTAGCGTGGGGGTAAGTGGGAGTAAACACTTTTAAGCAGCAGTAAGTGGGTCTAAGCTTGTTTGTGCGGGGGTAAGCAATGCCTACACAGGTTAAGCAATTGAGAAGCTAACTGAGTATAAGAAACTGTAACCAGAAGTTAGCAGTGCTTACCTTCATGAAACCCACTTACAACTGCTTAAAAGTGCCTTAATCACTCTGTATCCAATGGCCCTTGTTCTGACCAGCAACAAAATAAACAGCCTTGGCAAGACTCAAACCCAGGACCCTGCACACCATAGCCAAACTGATTTACCACAATGCCATGTCAGATACACATAACCCTGATGTTTTCACAAACATATCCAGCCCAGTCATTCAACAGTACAGGAATTGTATTCTAACATGTAGATATGTGTGTGTGTGTGTGTGTGTGTGTGTGTGTGTGTGTGTGTGTGTGTGTGTGTGTGTGTGTGTGTGTGTGTGTGTGTGTGTGTGTGTATGTGTGTGTGTGTGTATATATATATATATATATATATATATTAATATCTAAATAGATATAACATATCTATATATGTAGATATAGATATAATTAAGAAAAAAAAAAAATATATATATATATATATATATATATATATATATATATAAATATAAACACGTATACATACAAATGCATACATCTATAAATATATATGTCTACAACTATAGGTTCATAGGTTCATACTAGGCTATCTGCCCTGGGGCAATTATAAGCCTATCCCGATTCTGTATGGCTTACGCCACCCCTTGATTTGAGTATACTGTGCCCTTTTTAAGGTTTAGTTTACTGTGCCTCTGTCTAATAGTGACACGGGAGTAATCCCTGGGACAAACCTACGATCTCCCATCCACTTATCGAGATTCTTCTTGAAGAGATTCAGTGAGGTGCTCTGCCTCACATGAACTGGAATTCTATTCCAGAGCGAAGGGAGCCTCTGGGTTATGAACCTGTCTCTCCAGCAAGTTCTATTTATTTCTGTGCTGAGGTTCAAGTCCCTCGAGCGTGTGGCTCTAAGGGATTTAGATTTACTGAGGTGGAGCATGTCCATTAATTCTGGATTTGACATAGCTTTGTATGTCAGGCACAGATCTCCTCGAAGTAGACGGTATGCAACTGAGTAGAGCTGGAGTTTTTTTAACCGAGCAGCATATGGCATCTGTTTGAGACCCTTGATCCTCTTGGTGAGATACTTTTGGGGTCTTTCTAATTGCTGCAGGTGTCGGGTAAGGTACATCCTAAAAGGGGCATTGTATTCTATGATGGGCCTGATGAGGGATGAATAAAGGGGCACGATTACCTCTCTTGATCTAGATGTGAAACCCTTCGTGATGAGGTGGGCTATGTAGAAGGTCTTTCTAACCACTTTGGCAATGTGGTTTTCAAAGGAGAGATTGCTATCAACTTGGGTCCCCAGGTCCCTAATAACTTTCTCTGTACTTAATGGGTTTCCGCCTATGTGGTAATTTGTGGGCACATTGTTTTTGCCAAAGGGTATGACTATACATTTTTTGGCATTTAGCTTTAAACCATGGCTCTGGCACCAGTTATCTGTCTCTGTGAGACCTTTTTGAAGGATGTTTGTGTCAGCTGGAGAGTTGATTATGGCACCCAGTTTGCAGTCGTCTGCGAACTTGGTGAGCCATAGTCCTCCCACGTTTGCCTGTACCTCGGAAAAGTATATACCGAACAAGAGTGGTCCCAGGACAAAACCCTGTGGGACGCAACTTGTGACCGGTTTCGAGTCTGACGTGGCTCCAGCAACTCTCACTCTGTGGGTTCTGTCTTTGAGCCAATTTGCGACCCATCTTGTGACATAGGGGTTTATATTTAAGCTGGATAGCTTATCTATGATGCCCGAGTGGGGTATTGTGTCAAATGCCTTTGCAAGGTCCAGATAGGCTGTGTGGACTACCTTCCCTTCATCTATGGCTTTGGTGACTGTTTCAAAGAAGTCAACCAGGTTCAAAAGGCAGGATCTGCCCTTGACAAAGCCGAACTGGGTAGGATCTAGTGTCTGTAGGTCCCCAATGTCTATGTTTATGAGCTCCATGATGATCCTCTCCATAGCCTTGTAGACTAAGCTAGTCAGGCTTATGGGGTGATAGTTTCCAGGGTCCGTAGAGGCTCCATCTTTGTGGAGTGGGACCACTGTTGCTGTACGCCATTCTGTGGGCACATATCCTGTAGTGAGGCTGAGATTGTATAGCTGTTTTATTTGAGGGATTAGTTCCTCTTGGAGTTCATGTAGGACGCAACCTGGGACGCCATCTAGTCCCATGGAAGCAGTTTTTTTGCTTTGGAGAGGGCAGCCTTCACCTGAGCATCTGAGATGATTGGGAAGCAGCTCTCTGCTGGGATAGATACTTGCTCTTTTGGGGGGGAGGGGGTGGAGAGGTTTGCACTGAACCTGTCTGCCAGGATATTGGCAATGTCTGTGGGTCCAGTGTATTTTTTGTCATTTAGAATCAACTCAGAACAAGTCTGGGAGTTGAATCCCAGGTTTCTAACATAACTGAAAAAAGCCTTATGATTGTCTTTGGTGTCCTGTGCAATTTTTCTCTCGAAGCTGGCCTTGGAGGATTTTATGAGGGATCGGAATTTTTTGCTAGTACTGATCAGAGATGCCTTTCCTATTAGGGATTTTGTTCTTTCATGTAGTAGCTTCCTCCTTCTGTTGTACAGTTTATTTATGGCAGGGGTCCACCAGACTGGACGCCTGCCTTTGGATGATTGGGTCTTGGTTTTGTTTGGGATAGCATGATCCATGCATTCCTGGAGATGTTCGTAGAATGCATTTATATAGGATTATGCAGTTTGGGCCATAGTTTCCACTGGCCCTGGGGCCTTGAAGGATTCCACTTCAGTTTTGAGAAGTGAGAAGTTCGCTTTTGAGAAGTTTTTCACTGTGGTTTTCTGGGCTGGGGATGGGGTCGGGATGTGGACATCCATTGAAATTAATTTATGGTCTGATCTTACCAATGAGGGATATACTTCTGGTGTGGAGCATAGAGTCCCCATGTTGGTAATGATCAGGTCTAGTATGTTGTCCCCTCTTGTGGGAGTGGTGACTAGTTGTTCCATAGCATTTGAGTTTATAATTTCCAGGAACCTTTGGGCTAAGGTGCTGGGGCTTGAGTAGTGCTCCCAGTCAATGTTTGGGTAGTTGAAGTTGCCCAATATAATGGTGTTCGGAGAGATCTTCATGTTCTCCAATGTTTTCAGGAAAGCCGAGTGGGATTCCTGACTTTGAGAGGGTGGTCTGTAGGATGCTATAAACTGAAAAGCAGTCTTGCCCACTGTTAGTTGCACATGGATGGTCTCCGATACTTCGTGCAATGCCACTAACCTGGAGGTGTGGATATCCTTGATAAATATGGAAACTCCCCCTCCTTCTGTGGTTCGGTCCGGGTTTTGGGGCCGAAAAGCATGATATGAGGTATAGCCTGGTAGTGCTGGGGTGCTCTCTGGAGCCTTGAACCAGGTTTCTGTCACTGCACAGATATCGATGTTCTCCATACTGAGGAGAGCTTCGAGTGCGTGCATCTTGAGGTTGAGACTTTTGGCGTTTAGCAGCATTACCCTTAGTTTCTTGTTCCTTATGCTGTCTATGGGGGTGGGTTTGACTTTTGAGCCTTGCCTAAAAAAGGCAACTATGGGGGTGGCAAGAGCCTTTGCCAATATCTGAAAGCCTAGTGGTGACAGGTGCAAGCCGTCCCTAGCGAAGCAACGTGGCTTGTCGAGCATGTCATCCCAGGCTGACAGACACTGGATCCCCTTTGAATGACACCAAAATTTTAGCCAATTGTTAAAATCGATCATTTTGTCTTTGTACTGTGGCATTATTCTAGGTGAGGGTAAGATGCTGCTCAAGGTCAGGGTCATACCAGCCTGGGCTACATTATCAGAGAGCTCCTCTATGTCTCTTTTCATGTAGTCCAGGGAGGTACGTCTCAGGTCATTCACACCAGCATGTACAATGACTGAGTCATATTTGTATTTGCTTTGGAGTGACCTAAGTGCTTGCATTATGTGTCAGATCCTAGCACCTGACAGGCAGCTCACCGTGACCTTCTCTTTATTCAGCCTGGTGAGCGGGACATCAGTGTGTCTGACAATAGAGTCAGCTATAACAAGAGTATCAGGTGTGTTATTCAGCCTTAAGGGCTGTGGCTGCTTGGCACACTGACTTTGTGGGTTATGTGTTGTGTGTGTTTTGTTTTGAGGTAGCGTTTGCTTGGATGTCTGCTTTGGAGGTCTCTGTTGCTTAGGTAGATTTTTATTTAGAGCCTCCGAGTATGTTTTTGTGTATTTATGTGTTTGGTTCGCTGAAGTGGTGGGACTATGTGATACTGGAATTGTGTTGTGTGAGGTTACCTTCTCCTCCTGACTGGTTACACCAGTTTTGAGATGAGAGAGCTCAGCCTCCAGTTTGGCTAAATAGTTGCATCTCTCACATATATTTGAACCTGTTTGGATGAGGAGAGGGTTGTCCGTGTACATGAGACAGTTGTGACATTGCCTCAAAATTCCCAGATTCACCAACTGGACTGGAGAGGAAACCATTGACTGACCTTTGGACATGCTAGAGTAATAGGGAAACTGAATTTAAGATGGACCAATAGAGGACAGGGTAATCGTAGAGAGTATAAGAGTAAGTAGTGCTTATGGTTTAATAGTGCTAACTTGTAGAATTACTTAATTGGACCAGTGAAGGGCCTTAGAATGAGAATATGGTGTTTAAATTGAGAGATAGAGCAGTTCTAAGGGAAAAAGTGAAGAGCAGACTTTGTGGAGCCAGGAATAGTTTAAACCCAATTAGGTGGCGCTGCCCGCTGTTACGCTATGCACAAAAATGCGCAAAACCGCGCAAAAGAGGGTTTTAAGAGAGGAAGATGAAGGAGTTTTGGAATTAACCCAAAATGGCCAATAAAACTACAGTTTCAAGTCAGTAACCACTCCCACAGGGGCAGGCAGGCTGCTCAATGTTTTTCACTGCCACTGATCAAAAGAGAGACTTCCCTTTAGCCCAAGCAAAAAATGGCCTCACAGAAACTTACAAACAGTTCAAGAACAGCAAGCCTGTAACTGAACTTTTTTAAATCTCAGAAAAGTGGGAAAAAAGCAAGATTTTTTTTTTGTTTGTTTTTTCAGAGATAGCAGAGGTTCACAAGTATCAACAAGTTATAACAGTGCAGTAAATGACCCCACACAAGAGTGCTAGGCCAAAGACAGATAAACTGCAAGTTTTGAGAAAAAAACGATTTTAAAAATAAGTGCAAACAGGAAATTCAGTAAACAGTTCCAGGTTGTGCTCTAAATACAGTTACTAATGCAGAAATCAAGTTTAACAAGCCAGAAAATGCTCAAAATAGGCGGCTATGCAGAAAAACTTAGCAAATAAACAGAGGAAAAATACTTAAAATCTCAAAAGTGGCTCCTTTCTTCTCTCAGCATTTTCTCCTCTTGGTGGGTGCTTCACCAACAGCCAACAAGCCTGAAAAGATGCCCAAACCATGAGGCAACCAGATTTTAAGAGAGGAAGATGAAGGAGTTTTGGAATTGACCCAAAATGGCCAATAAAACTACAGTTTCAAGTCAGTAACCACTTCCACAGGGGCAGGCAGGCTGCTCAATGTTTTTCACTGCCACTGATCAACAGAGAGACTTCCCTTTAGCCCAAGCAAAAAAATGGCCTCACAGAAACTTACAAACAGTTCAAGAACAGCAAGCCTGTAACTGAACTTTTTTAAATCTCAGAAAAGTGGGAAAAAAGCAAGATTTTGTTTTTGTTTGTTTTTTTCAGAGATAGCAGAGGTTCACAAGTATCAACAAGTTATAACAGTGCAGTAAATGACCCCACACAAGAGTGCTAGGCCAAAGACAGATAAAATGCAAGTTTTGAGAAAAAAACGATTTTAAAAATAAGTGCAAACAGGAAATTCAGTAAACAGCTCTAGGTTGTGCTCTAAATACAGTTACTAATGCAGAAATCAAGTTTAACAAGCCAGAAAATGCTCAAAATAGGCGGCTATGCAGAAAAACTTAGCAAATAAACAGAGGAAAAATACTTAAAATCTCAAAAGTGGCTCCTTTCTTCTCTCAGCATTTTCTCCTCTTGGTGGGTGCTTCACCAACAGCCAACAAGCCTGAAAAGACGCCAAAACCACGAGGCAACCAGGTTTTAAAAGAGGAAGATGAAGGAGTTTTGGAATTGACCCAAAATGGCCAATAAAAATACAATTTTAAGTCAGTAACCACTCCCACAGGGGTAGGCAGGCTGCTCAATGTTTTTCACTGCCACTGATCAACAGAGATTCTTCCCTTTAGCCCAAGCAAAAAATGGCCTGACAGAAACTTACAAACAGTTCAAGAACAGCAAGCCTGTAACTGAACTTTTTTAAATCTCAGAAAAGTGGGAAAAAAGCAAGATTTTATTTTTTGTTTTATCAGAGATAGCAGAGGTTCACAAGTATCAACAAGTTATAACAGTGCAGTAAATGACCCCACACAAGAGTGCTAGGCCAAAGACAGATAAAATGCAAGTTTTGAGAAAAAAACGATTTTAAAAATAAGTGCAAACAGGAAATTCAGTAAACAGCTCTAGGTTGTGCTCTAAATACAGTTACTAATGCAGAAATCAAGTTTAACAAGCCAGAAAATGCTCAAAATAGGCGGCTATGCAGAAACACTTAGCAAATAAACAGAGGAAAAATACTTAAAATCTCACAAGTGGCTCCTTTCTTCTCTCAGCATTTTCTCCTCTTGGTGGGTGCTTCACCAACAGCCAACAAGCCTGAAAAGATGCCAAAACCACAAGGCAACCAGGTTTTAAGAGAGGAAGATGAAGGAGTTTTGGAATTGACCCAAAATGGCCAATAAAACTACAGTTTCAAGTCAGTAACCACTCCCACAGGGGCAGGCAGGCTGCTCAATGTTTTTCACTGCCACTGATCAACAGAGAGACTTCCCTTTAGCCCAAGCAAAATTGGCCTCACAGAAACTTACGAACAGTTCAAGAACAGCAAGCCTGTAACTGAACTTTTTTAAATCTCAGAAAAGTGGGAAAAAGCAAGATTTTTGTTTTTGTTTTTTCAGAGATAGCAGAGGTTCACAAGTATCAACAAGTTATAACAGTGCAGTAAATGACCCCACACAAGAGTGCTAGGCCAAAGACAGATAAAATGCAAGTTTTGAGAAAAAAACTATTTTAAAAATAAGTGTAAACAGGAAATTCAGTAAACAGCTCTACGTTGTGCTCTAAATATAGTTACTAATGCAGAAATCAAGTTTAACAAGCCAGAAAATGCTCAAAATAGGCAGCTATGCAGAAAAACTTAGCAAATAAACAGAGGAAAAATACTTAAAATCTCAAAAGTGGCTCCTTTCTTCTCTCAGCGTTTTCTCCTCACCAACAGCCAACAAGCCTATATGTCTCTCTCTCTCTATATATATATTTTATATATATATATATATATATATATATATATATATATATATATATATATATATATATATATACAGCAAGTTATATATATATGTAAGCAGATATATAGACCTGCATAGGTATATACGGACATACATCTTTAGATAATAATGGGAACATAACAAAAACATGTATGTCCACATGCACCATTAATGGGGTTGAGAGGCCCCAAACAACATACATATTGTACAAATAGGTATTTCCGTCCCCCCCTCCCACAGCTAAACATATCTGCCCTGCAATACACTAGCAACTGTTGCAGATCCCATAACCAGGACATGACACGACATGGGCACAAGATGTTAACAGTACTCCATCCCATTTGTATGATGTCAGGCTGGTATCAGTAACATATCACGCAGTACAGTCTGGCTCCCATAGGGAATGTACAATGTGGAAGCAATCGACATCCCTAGGATACATATACACAGACACATATATGCAGATACAGATATACATATATATATATATATATATATATATATATATATATATATATATATACATACACACACATATATACATATATATAGATATATATGTAACTACACATACACACACAGAGATATATATTGTAAGATACATATGTAGAAGTTGCACACAATATGGAACAGTCACTATGCCTACAGTTAACACCTTACCAACTGGACACTGAATGAGCCACCCACACAAATGACAATCATTGCCTGCAACATATACTCACAGAGAGGTCAAAGGATATAATACCACACACAGGTTTGCATAAATGGGAAAGCTTTATTTGTGTACTATTACAGTTGTATATGCCATGTCATATTGCTGTTTAGACACTGGCATTCATATAAACAGAGTAATGCAACTGTGAAACAGTTATACTAATACAGTAGTCTGGAAAGATTTACAAATGTTGCTGTCCAAGCCGAGGCCTTCAAGCAGTACAATAGTAAAGACAGGCTGGGCCACAGGATACCAAACAATCAACAGTAAGTAATGCAGATGTATAGCTCAGCAGCCTCTATCTACACACTGACAAAAAGAACAGTCTGTATGGCAGGAGGCGGTAGGCCTGCATTTACGCAAGGTGGATTGTATGGTAATGTACATCCAGATACCTTAAGGCAGCTTAGCCCTGATATTCCCACATGTTGTAGCAGTCTAGGTTAGTTATGGTGTATCACCCCCTCAGACTCAATAATACAGGGCCATATATCACTGTTACATACACTGGCCTCTGGAGTGCATAAGGACACACATGTATTGTGTAGGTGAAGCCCACACATATATGGCCCTAACCCCACCATATGTGTGGGGGACACAACAGCAGTGGACTGATGTCAGGAATGGCAGCATGACATACTCACAGCCCACTACAGAACAACCCCTGACAGCATGTCATATGTACAAAGCCTGGTATGTAGGTGGAGGACAGAGGCTGGAACACAAGCCCATATGTGGAAAACTGTTGTCATACACTAAGCAAGTCACTTGTGTTACAGGATAGTCTGCAACATGCCCTTAGTCAGGAATATGAAGTTAGAAACAGAAATGGATGTAGCCATGTACTGATAGCACTCAACACCCACACTACCAGTGAAATATCTGACACAAGACCTGCATGGTGGACAGACAAAGCATAATAGGCACACCTCTGGCCATCAAGGGGACAGGCCCACAATCGAGAGCTATGCAGACAGACTGCATTCCAAGTTAAACTAGTATGTGCACACAAACCCTGCAACACCAGTGCTATACAATGCATACAGCAACTCTACTTACACTCTATCTGTATTTCTGGAACCTCCTACAAATATTTAGCTGGCCTGAGTATGCAGGTTCTCGCTGGTGAAGTGGAGGGAGGTTAATGCATGTAGGATGCGTGTGTGCATGTGTGTGTTTGTGTGGGTGGCCATGTATGCACATGTGAGATTGTGGGGTGTTCATACAGCAGTACCTCCCTTTAGGGCCATGCAGTACATGGACATGGACTGCCACATTACACACCAGGAATACCTGTCATGTGTGTAATCACAGGACAGCTGATAGTATAATATGGTCTGTTGCATGGAACAGGCATTGAGAGGGAAGGTAGACACCAGAGACACCCTTAATATTGAATTCAGCAGGGAGGTCACCTACGAACCACGTATGCAGCACTACAGATGCATTGGGGAAGTACTAGTCAAGACCAGGAAGTGTCTCCAAATATTACAGTTGTCACATGATAGACTGAATTAGCAGCATATCTGGCATGTACTGAGCATTACATACACATGCCACACCAGTGCGTGATATTATGGATAGAACATAGTAGCCCACACATATAGGGGCCCTGTTCATGATGTCCAGACATATGGAGGGTGCATACTGAATGACAGCAGTGAGGCCATGTAAAACCACTATACACACGTCAGGCAGGTAATGTAGTAACAGGTCTTGTGGTGTAACCGCTTGTGTAGGCATTTAGAGGACTGATATGTTAATGAGTGGTATCAACGTGTGTATGTTAGCAAGTGTGATGCAGGATGAGGTACCGCATGGACATATGGAACTGTCTGTAAAGCCAAGGACAGGTAGTTATTATGGACGTGTGTGTGTGTGTGTGTGTGTGTGTGTGTGTGTGCGTGTGTGTGTGTGTGTGTGTGGGTATACTGTTAGGCAATGCTGTACAGGTTTTAAAGTGCATTTATTGTTTTCCCCCACAGATGGTGAGGTGGGTCAGGGTCCCTCCTGCATGCAATCTGATGTTGGTGTCCATACAGACACTAAAGGTGATGATAGTACTGTTGAGGCACAGGTGGGGGTGTCAGGGGCTAACACTGTTTCAACATCTGACACCCTCATTTTAGCCACCCCAACCCCGTGCACAGTTTCAGTGTCTATACATACCCCATCACTAGTGGCCATAGCAGAGGGACAGCTGGAATTTGGTGGCAGTGCACAGGAAAGTGTGGCAATCATGCCTACTGTGTTCGGTCTCAGCAGGCGTAGCCAGATCTCCAGCAGGGCACCACATAAACAGAAGTCCTAGGGTGCTCATGGTAGGGCCGCTGGACATCATGTTCCTGGCAGAGGTGACATTACTGGTATCAGCAGGTGCATGTTTCAGGCTGTCATGGCAGTACAGGTACATATGGAATGTTATACCAGACAGGGCCTGAGGCTGCAGAGGGCTGCTTTCGCATTTGTAAGCGACAACATCCATGGACTGTCTGGTGCCATCCGTGCTTATACCGAGCTCATGGATAGATGGCATGGTGAGATGATGGCCCTCATCAGCTGTGGTGTATCCGTGCTTCAACATGTGGTGGGGATGCAGTGACAGCCGCGTGGACGTGGACAAGCAACACCAACAGCTGGCAGTCAACGTGGATGTGCTAGGACAACAAGGGGCTCCCATAGTGGCAGTACCAGCCCCGGCAGTGTGGCGGGGTGCTGTCCACACCACACCACAGCAGGCCACATGCATGTGGTCCTGGACAGTCCCAGGAGGGGCCTGGTACCAGCAGACATTTGTCATCAGCAGGTGAGAGTAGCACATTGAGGCCTGTACCTGGACATGCCCAAGGAACCCCTGGTAGGCAAAGTCCACATGTCAATAGCTGGAGGCAGTGAACTGCACACCCTGCCAGGTATGGTCTGCAGCTGTCAATAAACACCTGTGTAGGGCAGCCACAAGGCAGAACTGTGTGCATGCATACCCACACACTATACAAACACACCTAGGGCAACCCCATTCCTACAATCACCACAGCACCACACCCAGCTCAATGCAGTACACCCCTCACCCACACACATGGTGTCAAATGTGTGGCCCACCCTCGGCCTCTGGCAAACCAACATCACACCCTGTGCATACGATGATACCTGTGCCACATCCCTGTCATCCATACCATCAATGCAGGGACAGGCTAATATGGTTCTGATGCACACAATGACTGTGCTACAGTGTACCACAGTACTGCAGTGTAACATGTTGTAAGGAGTAAAGTGTAATGCATATATTGCAGGTATTGTAGCCATCCAGCAATGATGCATTATAGCTGTTAGTACCACTAGTTGGTTGTGGTCCCTATAATGTTAACCATTTGTGTTGTAGGTGTACATGTGTCAGCATGAGGATGATCTGCAGTCATATTCCACAACGGGGTATGGCACTGTGGTAACACCATGGCTGTGACATATCTGGGGTACAGTTGAACACATGTCACAGATTACTGAAACAGTTATTGCATGTGCCACATTGACAAGTGATCTGCTGAGGCATTTATACCCTGCAACCTGATGTACACCCATCCACATACATGCTCACTGTTACTTGGCAAAACTGGGACTAGACCCCCACCTAACTATGTAGTGATACTGAAGTGTGTGGCTGACACTGCACACACCACACAGTGTTTAGGGTGAGGTGTGTCCCAGATTACATGTTACATGCAGAACATTCCAAGATATGTATAATATGCTAATGGGGGATGTAATAGGTGCATATGGACAATGCGTAGTGTGACATAACTTCATATACACATTAACAGACACGTAACAGGCAGACACACATCTGAGATACAAGGGCCTATCGCTGCTAACTAACTTGACCGTGTGTCCAATGTGTTACAGGTAGGCTGCACACAGCACATGCATAACTAGCCTGTATGGTTGATGATGACAGTGGTAACCATAACGTGGTATATGGGACATATACTGGGTGTACCTTGGTGTAATGACAGTGTACACAGCACCCACATCCCCAGTGGATATTGTACTCCCTGAAACCCATGATGACACTCTGCCATACCCACTATCACACATTGGCTGTGACTGCAATACAACTCATAGTATACCCCAACAGTGGTACTACAGGAATATGCTTCTAATGCACATGCCACATGCATAGTAGGGTGTTGCATTGTCATGCCTCACCTATGGGCACCAACAACACTATCCACACTACTGTGTGGCAATGGGTATTGTAATAGGAGTATGTGGCCTCAGAATGCTGTACCCCACAGATATACGGACATGCACAACTACACACACATGCCAGAGAACAATGGGTATCCCATGCCTATCAACCCATTTGTAAAACACTGTAGTGCTGGTACTGCAAGGCTCTTGTAGCTGACATGGGGAGGAGCTTAACAGGGTACATGTATTGTCCCATACAGCAGCAGCCACAACTGACTATGGCAATGAGTGTTGCATTGGTTGTGAAGGCCCTCATGGAATTCCCAAGTACAAGTGTGCTAACACACAGACACTGCTATACTCAGTCATGCACATATACACATGTGTCACTACAGGGGTGCATCGCTGCAGATTGTCATAGCCGTGTACCTAGCTATTGTCCAAGGAGAGAGGGGTTGTGTAGGGGTTGTGTGTACAGTGGTACCCTGCCACCTGGCAGGTGGCAGCAGGCAATCTATCGACAGTCACTACTGTGGCGAGCCTCAGGGTGAGAATGACATGCATCAGCCAATCCTCCAGGTGCCTCCTTCACATGGCCACTGAGGTGATCAAGTTGACAAGTATGCAACATGCATTACAACACATGGTTAGTGTCTGTGATGGAGACCTGTACCCAAGTATGTTCTGTTGACTGTGGTAGTGTAGTGGTGGTACCAATGGCATGTGGTGCGTACAGGGTGACATCACCTATATGTGCCAGTTCTTACACAGCTTAGCAGACATGTCAGCATCAATCAAGCTCAGGTTGCCTGTACATATCCCAGCTGGATACCTGACATCTGCACATCTGTACAGGGACTGACAGTCATCAGCTTGGCAAGTAGCTATGCAGTAGAATGAGTGTGGTGACAAATTGACATTTGACAACAATATGTATGCCATAACTGCATGTCAGAAGCCCTCACTAACATGTGCTGTACAGACAGTAGTCTACAGTTACCCAGAAAGGAGTATATACTGTGACACAGCTCATACACCAGGGATACAACAGGGAGGCCTCAGTGTCCAGCTATGCCTCCAGGTGTGCCTGTTGTCAGTACTAAAGTTAGCACTCTGCTCTTGCCTGGGTAAGCACTGTCAACAGTAGTACTTTCATGATACACTACATGCCAGTGTGACAGCATGTTCCCTTGGCCTAATACCCCTGTATGTAACACAGTCACATGGATAACAGTGGCGTACAAGCCACATATACATCTGTGTCCCACACATGACACACACACCCCTTACTACTATAATGACAGCACATAGGTGCATGTATTATACATGGCATTACATCCACTTATTACAGATGTGAGTACCCTGCTATGTTATCAGACTGTGTGGTGTGACCCCAGGACTAAGCCATGCTTAGCAAGTATCAACATTGCTGCAATATAACAGCTGAGCTGATCTGCGCACTGGTAAGTGATGCCTACACTGTGTAAGTGCCTGCACGTTTACCCATAGCTTAGCACCACTTAGCTTCACACAAACTCACTTAAAGCTGCTTAAAACTGTTTTAACCACTCTGTATCTGACAGCCCTTGTCCTGCCCACCAAAAAAAAAATAAACAGCCCTTGCAGGTCTTGAATCCAGGACCATGTACACTACAGTCACAACACTTAACCACTATGCCATGACCACTTTAAAGACAGCTATTGTTTCACCAATATAGCTGTCAATACATATATTGTGCAGTATTGAACAATTGCCTTTACTTCCTAAATTGTGTAGTCCTTGTTATTAATATGACTGTTGCATCACATATGTTGTTTTATCATAATGTACACATAGCAGATACATACGGTGAGATACATCTGGGAGGGTATACACAACTGTGAGGTTTACACATGACAGGAATATGGTTATATACATATAATAGGTCCATATATGTCTACATGTATATACACATGTATACTCATACATATGTCTGTATACACATCTGTATAGTGCTACATATATATGGCCATGTGTACATCTCTTCGTATGTACATATATATATATATATGTGTGTGTGTGTGTATATATATATATATATATATATATATATATATATATATATATATATATATATATAGATAGAGATAGATATAGATAGATAGATATAGATAGATATAGATATACATATATGTATATATAGCTATATATGTATGCACATCCTATGTGTACAGATATGCCTAGTTATATTGGTATATATGTAGATATCTATAACTATATGTGCATACATATCTATTCTGATATACCTACTAGTGTCAATATATATGTAGATATCCATACGTATATATGCATATTTATCTCTATCTGTATATGTGTAGACATATATTGCTCTGTATATGTATATATCTGAGTGTTTATATGTATATCTGTGTACATATACATATCCATCTATGTAGGTCGATATGTATATGTGTCTATATCTATATAGATATCTGGATAATTATATATACATGTATTTTCACCATATGTCCTGAACATGGAGTGTAGCTCTACCTCAGCCCCTATAGTCCCAACTTCGTAGTGCAAGGGGATGTCAGGTATGTATAGCAAGTATATTTGGAGACTATTGCTACTGTAAAAGGGATTGTCTTCACAGACATGGTGTGTGTAGGAGGTCACATCTGCTTTTCACATGTGCACCACTGGCTATTGTTAGACATCCTAAGGACATCATAATACAGTACCACTGCTAGCACATAATGCTCCTGTGGACTACAGCAGAGATATTGCTCATAAACAAAGACGTTGGGGACCTACAGACACTAGATCCTACCCAGTTCGGCTTTGTCAAGGGCAGATCCTGCCTTTTGAACCTGGTTGACTTCTTTGAAACAGTCACCAAAGCCATAGATGAAGGGAAGGTAGTCCACACAGCCTATCTGGACCTTGCAAAGGCATTTGACACAATACCCCACTCGGGCATCATAGATAAGCTATCCAGCTTAAATATAAACCCCTATGTCACAAGATGGGTCGCAAACTGGCTCAAAGACAGAACCCACAGAGTGAGAGTTGCTGGAGCCATGTCAGACTCAAAACCGTCACAAGTGGTGTCCCACAGGGTTCTGTCCTGGGACCACTCTTGTTCGGTATATACTTTTCTGAGGTACAGGCAAATGTGGGAGGACTATGGCTCACCAAGTTCGCAGACGACTGCAAACTGGGCGCCATAATCAACTCTCCAGCTGACACAAACATCCTTCAAAAAGGTCTCACAGAGACAGATAACTGGTGCCAGCGCCATGGTTTAAAGCTAAATGCCAAAAAATGTATAGTCATACCCTTTGGCAAAAACAATGTGCCCACAAATTACCACATAGGCGGAAACCCATTAAGTACAGAGAAAGTTATTAGGGACCTGGGGACCCAAGTTGATAGCAATCTCTCCTTTGAAAACCACATTGTCAAAGTGGTTAGAAAGACCTTCTACATAGCCCACATCATCACGAATGGTTTCACATCTAGATCAAGAGAGGTAATCGTGCCCCTTTATTCATCCCTCATCAGGCCCATCATAGAATACAATGCCCCTTTTGGGATGTACCTTACCCGACACCTGCAGCAATTAGAAAGACCCCAAAAGTATCTCACCAAGATGATCAAGGGTCTCAAACAGATGCCATATGCTGCTCGGTTAAAAAAACTCCAGCTCTACTCAGTTGCATACCGCCTACTTTGAGGTGATCTATGCCTGACATACAAAGCTATGTCAAATCCAGAATTAATGGACATGCTCCACCTCAGTAAATCTAAATCCCTTAGAGCCACATGCTCGAGGGACTTGAACCTCAGCACAGAAATAAATAGAACTTGCTGGAGGGACAGGTTCATAACCTAGAGGCTTCCTTCACTCTGGAATAGAATTCCAGTTCATGTGAGGCAGAGCACCTCACTGAATCTCTTCAAGAAGAATCTCGATAAGTGGATGGGGGATCGTAGGTTTGTCCCAGGGATTACTCCCGTGTCACTATTAGACAGAGGCACAGTAAACTAAACCTTAAAAAGGGCACAGTATACTCAAATCAAGGGGTGGCGTAAGCCATACAGAATCGGGCTAGGCTTATAATTGCCCCAGGGCAGATAGCCTAGTATGAACCTATGAACCTATGAACCTAATATATGTGGACAGTTTGATACACTCTGGACAGTCCAGAGGTATACACAGAACCCCTTAGTGCAAGACATGTGGACCAAGCCTGACAATGTGGACGTTAACAGACATGTAGATGGGTATAACATGTAACTACTCGTATACATTTGCCCCCATAGGTTATGCATTCACACACCCCTGTCTGTCCTGACACATACTAACCACTGGTACAGAGGTGCCATGGCCACATACTACCCACTTGATATTGACATACATCTGTACAGCATCCCACTGCTCTGTCTGACATACATGACTATTATGGTGGCCTGGCAGCAGTACATCTGGCAAGTATCTGGACATGACATCTCACTGGGTAAGTACACTAAGCTGCTAGGCATGTAACAAAGCACTGTGCAGGCTACAGGCAGACTGGCTCAACACTGGCCTACATTTCATATGGGGGAATGCACATGTACCAGCATATATAGCAGGCTCTACAGGCATGTCACAGCACAGAGTATGATACACCTGTGTGAAAGTGCATAACCACAACCATTGTGAACACAGCCACACCCACATATGGTACGCTAGCATAATAGTACAGTATATGGACTATCTGTTCAACAACATCCTCATATGTGTCACTCACACACTAACCCTACATATACTGGGCCGTTACACACTGTGGTCTGATGCTTGTCTGTGGTATAGGACATGTGTGTGTATTATTATTATTATTCAATTTGCACAACAGGAAAGGTATAAAAGTGTTTAGGTGATGACTGTTAATTGTTCACTTCTGATGAAGACTTGGATTTTGTGTCGAAAACGTATTTTTCTGTTTTTTAGCGTTATTGTGAATAAAGTGCTTGTGCTTACTTAAAGGGCTTGGTTTCTGACCTTCCTTTGGACACTCGTTGCAAGTCCTTTCTTTTGGTTTTTGGTTATTGAAGACTTGCATACATCTTTCGTTTTGGTTTTGGTTATTTGTGATGGCTGAGAGTCCAGAAGGTGAAACCACCCTTGAAACTACGTGTTCACAGGATAGGGGTGAACTACGTAAAGTCATTGGGCAGCTTTCCCAGCTGGTTGATCTTCTGACACCAGCATGTTCGTCTCTTGTGTCACTAGCAGCAGCGCTTACCAACGGAGGTAATTCTAAGCAAAATCAGCTTAATGGAAACAGTGATGCTTCGCAAACTACCAAGGAAGCTCCTAAACGTATTATTGGATCTACCAGCACTAATTCTTCAAAAAACAATGTGGTTTACAGTAACGAAGAATTTGCGGATTTTCCTCGTCTTTTGCGCAATACAGTGCCAGCAACCAGGGAAGAATCAAGGGCACCACTATTTGATGAACAGTGTGTTCCTCTTCCAAACAATCAAGGTGAATTTAGTTCTGCCAGAGGCAGTTTTGACTTTAAATTATTTATAGCAAAAGAATTCCCAGTTACTGAATTGATAGGTGCAGCTAAGCACCAGGACAGCAATGCATTGTCTTATAGAGAGAATTTAGATGAACTTTATTATTTATTAGAGAAATATAAGCGGCTTGGGTGTGATTGTTTGTATTTGAAGGAATGTTTGAGTAAGGAAATTGTGCCTAAGGGTCTTCGTGTTACAAAATTTCCTAACAATGTTGTCGAGGGTTCTGAATTTCATAGGGAACTTGTTAAAATCTTTGACAAATGTGGTTTAGAAGTTGTGGGTACTATACTAAAAGAGAATGAAAGGATTAGAATGAGCTTATTAGAAAAGATTGAAAGGATTAATACTATTGTTACCAATGATTTATTGTTTCAGGTTGAAACAGAAAAGAAAAAAATACAGGGACATCTTTTTTGAAGTAGAGGCAAAATGTGTAGCTAATTCAAAAAGGAAACATTTTAAATTAGAAAGAGATTTGAAAGACTACAGAGAAGGTAGGGCTTATCCGAAACCTAAACCAACAGCTTTCAAATACAATGCAGTTCACAATTATAATGAAAATGAGCCTGTGGGTTTTGCTCAACATGTTGTTGAGTTTGAAGGGCAGGATAATTTTTCTGATTCTTTAGAAATTCCCCCTTTACGCAGGTCGGACAGGATTCGGAACCAGAATCCTGTCCGACTCCCACAATACAAACACAATTTCAGGCGGAATTATCAGTAAATCCTCATAGACAAGAAAATACACTTATTTCTAGGTATGGAAATATCTTCACATTAGATGATTATAAGATTTTCAACTACAGTAACATAGAATTAAAAGAACATTTTTACCTCCTATCAAAAGGTTTCAAATTTATTCCTACTAGAAAAGCAAGTTTACCTAGATCTATTGTAGATTTAAAACTATTTCTTAGGAAAATGAATTTTTCTTTAATATTTCAGGAAAATAATACAGAATCCAGACAAATAGTTCCATTAAAGAGGAAAAGCACTGTAAACCCACCATTACACCCACAATTGAAAAACCTCGACATTATTTTGGAAAGAGAAATCAGGAAGGTTTTATCTGAGCACAAGATATTCCCAAATTTGTCTGTAACAGAAAGAGGAATACTGAATGAATTGAGAAACAACAAGAACATTAGAATTATGCACCCAGATAAAGGGGGTGGCACAGTACTGATGGATTTTATCATGTATGAATCCAAAATGAAGGACTTATTAAATGACACTGATAAATATTCACGAGCTTCCATCAATGAGGTTAATTTAGCACACTCAAAAGTCAAGTTATTACTCTACGACCTACTATTAGAGGGATCTATTAATAACGACATTTATAATTTTTTATTAAATTCACAGCCAAGGGTTCCATCTGTCTTTGGAATACCAAAGGTACACAAGGACCCAAATGATCCCCCACTTAGGCTCATTGTGGCATCTGAAGGGTCAGTTACAACCTCTTTAGCCAAATTTGTAGATGAGAAACTGAAGAAGTTGTCATATGATAGCCCAATAGTGCTGAAAGATACATGGGATTTCCTTAGGTGTGTCAAACCTGAATTATACTCCCCAGATCTGGCCTTCGTCACTTTAGATGTTGTAGATCTGTTTGGATCTATCCCTCATGACATAGGGCTCCAGTGGTTTGAAGACAGTATGAGGGACAGTAAAATGTTTACAGTGAATGATTTTAGGAACTGTTTAACATTTATGGATATTATCCTTCATAATAATTTTATGTTTTTTCAGGGGGAATTTTTTCAACAGAAAAGGGGAGTAGCTATGGGGGCCAAATGTGCCCCCACGTATGCAAATTTAATTTTGTCCAGATGGGAACAACTGTGCATATCAAACTGTCCTTTTATTGGTTGTTGGTCTTTGTACAAAAGGTTCTTGGACGACATAGTTATCTTTTGGACAGATACTTATCAAAAATTCATGGAATTTTTGTATTACATTAAAAACACAACAAACTTCTTGGACTTTACTTATACTTATAATACAGACAACCTTACCTATTTGGATGTTTGTATCAGGAAGAAATTAGGTGTTTTTTCATCCAGTATTTATCGAAAGGAAACATTTTCCAATTCTTATTTACATTATAAGAGTAGTCATCCTCATTTTCAGAAAAGGAATCTGGTTAAGGGACAGCTGGTTAGGGTCAGCAGAATGACCTCTGGCGATGATGACTTTTTAACTGAGTGTGCAAAATTAATGGAAATGTTTAGCAAACGAGGTTATCCAAATTCCTTACGACAAGAAGTAATTGATTCAGTGGTTCAGGAAAGGAGAAATAGATTTGCCCCTATTCTTGGAAAACCTACCCAGGAGGTTAAAGGAACGAGCATTCATACCCAAGAAGGGAAAAAGTGGGATGATGAATACATTATGGATTTTTCCGGAGATGCAGGAGTGGTGAAACAGATTATAACCAGAGAATGGAATAGGTTTACTGAGATTTCTGATTTAGAGGTATTGAAAAATAAAACACTTACATTTATATATTGTAAAGATTTAAATTTCAAACAACTTTTTGAGTTTGGAAAGGTCAACATCTCTTCAAAAAGACCAGGTACTTTTAAATGTGGTACTTGTCCACAATGCCCCTTAATACTTAACAAAGGTAGTATCTTAGTTGCATCAAGAGACAGGGAGATTACCAGTAAATGTTTTTCCAACTGTAATACCAATGGTGTGGTATATATTGCTACTTGTAAGGTTTGCACTTCATTTTATATAGGAAAAACTGAGAGAAAGTTAAGAAACCGTATTTATGAACACAGTTACGAAATTAGGAAGCAAAACAATAAAATGCCCTTTACAGACACACTTTGACTTGTCCAAGAGGCTAAATTTCTTTTTTATGTTTTGGAAATTGTACCCAAGGAATTAAGAGGGGGCATGTGGGAGGCCAAACTTGAATATAGGGAGTTATTTTGGCAAATTATTTTAGATTCCACAAAACCACCAGGTTTAAATGATATGATTTCCATTTCTTCAGTTTTAAAATTAAGGGCAGCCAAACTGTGATGTGAAGTATAGCCACAAGATGGCACTATACACAATGTTTTTAGGAGATATGTTTAACCACATAGTAATTTAAAAGGAGATTGTTTTAAAATTAAATTAATTAAATGTTATTTTATGATATATAATTTTAATTTCAAAGTTTAAACTGTTGAATCAATATATATTTATTTATGGACAGTATTTCAAAACCATATATTTTAACTTGGAAAGTTTAACAAATGATTTTATGTATTTTATTATTTATACTAGTTGTTCAATTAACTAATTTGATTGATCAATTATTATTCAATTTGCACAACAGGAAAGGTATAAAAGTGTTTCAGTGATGACTGTTAATTGTTCACTTCTGATGAAGACTTGGATTTTGTGTCGAAAACGTATTTTTCTGTTTTTTAGCGTTATTGTGAATAAAGTGCTTGTGCTTACTTAAAGGGCTTGGTTTCTGTCCTTCCTTTGGACACTCGTTGCAAGTCCTTTCTTTTGGTACATGTGTGTGTATGGCCCTACACACATGTAAGCCAATAGGGTAACATACAGTGGGGCAGCATGTAACATCAGATAGAACAGGACCAAGCACAATGACATCTACCACAGTCTGTACAGAGGCCAAAGTACATATTAACAATATACACACTGTCGACAATCACCATAAGTACACAGACCTCAGTACTGTACACACAACCACAGAATGTCCAGGTTATGTCATAAAATATAACCCCTGCTATACATAACACGTGTAATAGTCTGATATCTCACTGGCTTGTTATCAGATATGATGTCACTAATTATGGTGTACAGCACATATGCACCTCTTACTGCATGACATATGTACAAAGGTTGACAGAGTTGTGGCTGGAGGCACATACACAGGGCCAATATGGACATGTTACTGTGATAGTCTCATACATTTACTGTTGTAACAGGGTTTGTTGCAACATATGTTCTATGAGGGATATGAAGTCAGTAACTCTCATGGCTGTCACCATCTACAGACTGGAATCCTTACACTACCTTCTGCAGTTCACAGATAGGTGCTCTGTGGGAAACACATGAAACAAAAGGCACCACACACTGCCCAGTCTGCAGATGACCATACAGATGGGGGGTTCCTCATAAACATAGCACTGACATGGCAGGTATTAAAACATGTAGTACAGCCATATCCACACACACACCCTGTTAAACCAACATTACTCCAAATACAGTATAACAGCACTTACAGTCTGTAGTCAGGTCAGGCACATACCCCTCCTATGTGTTGCCCTGTTTCCACAGTGTATGTTGTCAAAGGTAAATCCCCAATCCATAAGAGATGCTGTTTGCCAAACAACAGATCGAGTTCCTGCTCACAGTGAATGTAAAGGCCCAACACTAGCATGATATTACTAGATATTGGAGTGTGTTTCCATGCAATTGGCTATGGGAATGTTACCACAGCTGTTCCACATGCAGTCAGCTAGAGGAGGGCTGCAATGCATGCAGATGACATCAGCTGATCATGAGCATCACTTAAAATACACATGCTGCTGCCGAAGCAATGCAGGTGTAAGTCTTCACATCCACCAGAGAGGGAGTGAGAGAGGCAGGCAGAGGCAAAGAAAAGTCAGGGAGGGGTGGGAGAGTAAAACTTAAGCATGTTTGTGTCACACACCTAACAGTACAGGGTATCAAACCCCTGATGACTATGTAGTGCTATCACATGTCTATGCAGTTATTGGATGCACCACATAGATTACATGTTGAGGAGCCCTCAGAACGTATATGTGATGGTGAGTGACATGTGCAACAGGGATATGGTAGCTATATGGTAGGTGTAGTACACGTGCCTTTCCCCATGAACAGGTGCCAGCGTCAACACAGCCACACTCTCACAGGGATGCACACACACACACTGACACACTTGGCAGGGCCAGGAATACAACTCATCACTAGTGAGATTGCCGCAACACATTAATACATTACTGTGCAGGTATCACATGCACCACAGAGGCATACTTAGATTACATGACAAAGGGAATGTGGAGGTGTCTGATAGCAGACAGCATGCTTCCGTATGCCAATGGGGGTTGTAGTGAGTGTGAATGTGGTCATATGCATAATACAACACACACACAGACACAGGGTGCCAGTACTGACATGCATAGTTGCATTAATGGGTGTGTATTGGTTGACTGTGCCAGATGGGTATATAAGGCTAGCTGATGGTTATACCTTGGCATCAGGCCACATGACAATGATCTGCATTGTGGCTCAGGGGTGCAGTGTCTAGATTTGCCCACACAGGTGGGTATTGTATTCACCATCCTGTCACCTGGGTGACTATTGCGTGTGGCCAATGCTGTGCATTGCTTGCCATGTATGTGTTCCTTAGTCCATGATATGGACAGTGTCTGGGATGTGCACACCTCCCACTTGCATGTCAAGTGACATGTGGAATTGTACCTGGGGTGTCTGGTCCATGTTGTGTACACAGATTATCATCAGATGTGCCAGTCCTGGCCTCATGTGGTGGGAACTGGTAATGGACAGCAAGTTGACCCTGCAGCTGCATTGATAACATGATACCAGTATTTCCTGGTGTCAGTGGCATCTGTCCATACAGGGCATGTGTTTTAGGCATGGTATGTTCTTTGTGGGTCACATTTGATGGCACCACAGGTGTTGCAGTTGTCCAGTGGGGAACATGGGGAAGGTGCACTGTCGGCATGTACATGCCTATTGGACTGATGGATGGGGTGCCATGCCCTCTGTAGCCCACTGCAATCCCACCATGGTTACTATCACTGGGCAATATGCAGGGTACTACCAACATAGCGACTGTTGCCTAGGCAAGTGTGTGTGTGTATGAGACATAGGTTGAGAGTTTCCTCTGAGTAATACTAGGGTTGCTCACTTTGTTCACCTGGCCTTCATGTCACACGTAGGGGTATGGATTTGCACCCCAGCCTCTCAGCTATTTCATATCTGTTATCCCTGTATAGTGGACATTGTGATATATACTAGGGCCACCATATAAGAAATTTGCAAAACCCACTCCACATTGAGTCCAGTTGTTACACACTCACAACCACCTCCACACAGGATACGAATTACAAACACACACACACACACATACACACACACACACACACACACACACACACACACACACACACACACACACACACACACACACACACACACCTGTCATGTCTGGGATTAAAACTCCTACCTAACTAATTTATTACACTACATCACTACTCAGTTATAGGATGTGGCATGGAGATTACTGGAGTACTCCTTCCCCAAAGGTGTATTTCACAGTGAATAACATCAGCAGGATTCCCAAAATAGGGCATTTGAATTGTAGTGAGTGTGACTAGCCTTAAATGCATTGCTCCCTACACGGACATAGAAACACATACAAAACATCCACAACTGCCATGTGTGGGAATAGAACCCCTACCAGAGTTCTATATCACACTACAGCATGAAGCTGCTACAGGATGCAGCATGGGGATTACTGGAGTACTCTTTCCACAAAGGTGTATTTCACAGTGAATATCATTAGCAGAATTGCCAAAGTAGGGCATTTGAATTGTAGTGAGTGTGACTAGCCTAAAATGCATTTGCTCTCTACACAGACATAGAAAAACACACAAAACATCTACAACTGCCATGTGTGGGAATAGAACCCCTACCAGAGTTCTATATCACGCTACAACATGAAGCTGTTATAAGACGCACCATGGGGATTACTGAGTACTCCTTCCGCAAAGGTGTGTTTCACAGTGAATGACATCAGAAGGATTGCCAAAGTAGGGCCTTTGAATTGTAGTGAGTGTGACTAGCCTAAAAAGCATTGCTGTCTACACAGACAGACACACACACACACACACACACACACACACACACACACACACAGTTGCCATGTTTGGGATAGCACACTACAGCAGTACAGAGTAATAGGACACGCCACAGAGATTACTAGGCTACACTTTTCCGAAAGGTGTATTTCACAGTGAATGACATCAGCAGCCTTGCCAAAGTAGAGCACTTGAATTGTAGTGAGTGTGACTAGCCTAAAAAGCACTGCTCTCTACACAGACACACACACACACACACACACACACACACACACACACACACACACACACACACACACACAGTTGCCATGTCTGGGATTAGAACTCCTACATAACTATTTTATCAAACTACAGCAGAACACAGTTATAGGATGCGCCACAGAGATTATTGGGCTACAGCTTTTCGAAAGGTGCATTTTACAGTGAATGACATCAGCAGCCTGGCCAAAGTAGGGCATTTGAATTGTGAGTGTGACTAGCCTCAAAATCATTGCTCTCTACACAGACAGAGACAGACACACACACACACACACACACACACACACACACACACACACACACACACACACACACACACACACACACACACAGAGTTGCCATGCCTGGGATTAGAACTCCTACCTAACTATTTTATCATACTATAGCAGTACGGAGTTATAGGACATGCCATGGTGATTACTGGTCTACAGCTTTCCGAAAGGTGTATTTCACAGTAAATGACATCAGCAGCCTTGCCAAAGTAGGGCATTTGAATTGTAGTGAGTGTGACTAGCCTAAAAAGCATTGCTCTCTACACAGACAGAGACACACAGACACACACACACACACACACACACACACACACACACACACACACACACACACACACACACAGATACACACACACACACACACACACACACACACACACACACACACACACACAGACACAGAGACACACACACACACACACACACACACACACACACACACACAGTTGCCACGTCTGGGATTAGAACTCCTACCTAACTAGTTTATCACACTACAGCAGTACACAGTTATAGGGTGTGCCACAGAGATTACTGGGCTACAACTTTCCCAACAGTGTATTTCTAAGTGGATGATATCAACAGCCTTGCCAAAGTAGGGCATTTGAATTGTAGTGAGTGTGACTAGCCTAAAAAGCATTGCTCTCTACACAGACAGAGACACACAGACACACACACACACACACACACACACACACACACACACACTTGCCATGTCTGGGATTAGAACTCCTACCTAACTAGTTTATCACACTATAGCAGTACGCAGTTATAGGACATGCCACAGATATTACTGGGCTACAACTTAATCAAAGGTGTATTTCAAAATGGATGACCACAGCAGGCTTGTCATAGTAGAGCAATGGGGAGGGCAATGTGTGTGCATGGGCCACAACCCATTCATCTAGAGGTTGACACACCACATGCGGGCACACACAGGGTTATATTCCACAGGTACATGTATACAGCTGCTAGATGACTACTTTGTACAGTCATGTTGCACAGCTAGTACTTGCACCACATAGTCTGTAATGCTGACAGCTGTGACTAGTATCTACAGTGAGTGACATCTGAACCTCATGTGGTTGTAGCCATTTGACTGTGTGTTGGGTGGGACAGGCCTCATAATGGATGTCTCCTTGTCACAGTCACTCTCTTCCACACATCTATATATGTCTACTTTTGGCGTATTATAGTGTGTTGTCCTTGGATATATGTCTGTATTCCTATCTACTATGTGTGCAAAGCATGAGTGGTGCATACTGAGGAGTGTCTGCACTAATATCTGTAACTACCAGGTATATCTGGTCCACTGTTTTTTGCAGATATGGCCTTCATTTGTTTAAGTGTGTGAGCATGCCCAGTACACCCTTCTGTATTGAATGTGTGGATCGATTCCAGGTAGTTTGTAATCCAATGCAGACCTTTGTGTTATACACCTACAGGCAGCAAACTGTTTCTGCAGGGTATCCGTCAATCATTTGGCAATATGGGGACAAATTGTGCAGGGGATAATGTATACTGTAGGTGATTGTGTCTGTGCTGCTTCAGCTACATGGTACTGCTGTTAGCAGAGATATTCAGACATGTGTACTGTTATACACTGTGATGTTTTCTGTCCTCATGTACTGTCAGGTGGGGATTCCTGCTCACAGTGATGTCTTGGAGGACAAGGGTGACTGCAGCTGTGTGCAGTATTGTGGGCAGATGCCTACATATTCATGGTAGGTTATGCCATCCTGGAGGGGGAGCTGCAGACACTTGTTGCTGGGTCTGTGTATCTGGTTCATCACCTTGGTACAATGCTTGTACATCCATCAACATAACAGTATGGCCTTATATTGCTATAGCAATATCTCACAGCTGTACAGATTCACACAGGTTACTCAGAGGCAGGGGCCATGAGTCAGGACATTACCCCTATTGTGGTGTACGGGCAGGTATGTAGCCACCCATTTATGTGTTTACAGCCATGGATAGTGTGTGCACACAGCTTTGTGTCGGACCTTGTACATTCCATGCTGCCCATGCCCCCCCCCCCCGTGTTATTCTATCCTCTTCCTTACATTATGCATACATTCTCTGATATTTTACCTAAGGTTATCACCCCATCACAGCTGTGTGTTGGAGTTGGTCCACAGTTCATGCAGTGGGGCATGGTGGACATGTTAGTGTGGTTTGTCAACATGACCTTACATATGGCTTATGTGGAGTGTGTTGTGTTGTTATTTGGGTGTCCATGACATAACATGCATTGGCAGTACATGTGAGACACAGGCCCTTGGCAGAGGCCTGTGGGCCATTAGGTGTTGATGCAGGCCAGATGTGGCAGGTCATTGCATTCTGTTAGTCCTACAGTATGAGACCTCCATACAGTATATTCCCCTGGGGTGACAGGGTAGGTGTGCTAGGTGTTCATGCCAATACCTTCTATCAGTCTTGATCAGGTGGTGTGGATGCTGGCAGGGTGCTACCTACAGCTAGCGACACACCTGCATGGGACACCTGCACTGCATGCTGCATTCTTTTGCTATTGCCATATACAGGTGGGGTTATATTGTACCCATTCCCCACAGCAGGAGTACAACCAGAGAGATACCTGTGGGTGGTGTTTGCGTGAGCTGGGTGCATGTGTACTATGGACACTACTTGCATCTGACACACAGGTATGCATTGGGCATTCCAGTTATGCTTGCATGTGCAGGTACATCAGCTGTTTCCCAATACATCAGTCCCACCTCCTTTGTGATCTGCGAGTGTTTGGGCAGACAACACTGGTTTCCCCAACAACAGGGCCAGATAATGTGATGCATACCTGTATGTACTATTCCAAGGGTGTGTCCATTTCACATTGACACAATATATACTGTATGTCTGGGGTACTTTTCCCTATGTACTGCTTGTATATCTAGCCCAACAGCCATGCCATGTCAGTCTTTCAGATGGTGACACATATTACCACCATACATTTACAATGGCTTACTGCTAGCATGTGTTATACTGGTGGGTATTGCCTTTGGTACTGCAGTTGTGAGGACTTGTCCCTGTCATTAGCAGTAGTGGGCAATGGCCACCAGGTCTTACCTCAACATGCATACATACCGACCACTCTCAGACAATATGAAACACACTCCAACCTAACACAAACATACCTGCATATTGTGAAGATGCTACAACCTATCCTGCTACCTTGGCCACCTCTGTGCATCTGTGCTCCACTGGTATTATACCTACACATACATGTTACTACATTTCTACATAGGGTGGTGGGGGGGCACACCTGACTGTTACGATGTGTGTACATTGGATTGGGGGGGCACACCAGACTGTTACTGTTGTTCTTCTTTCAGCTTTTCCCGGTTAGGGGTCGCCACAGCTGAACTCCGATCTGCTAATGATTGGCAGTAGATTTTTATGGTGCTGAGGTGCCAGCTCGATGCCCAACCTTCAATGAAGGCACGCCCATTCACGCATGTCTTTCAAATGCCACTCGACCGTGGGGAGGACATGCAGACTCCACACAGAAGGCGCTCCAGCCGAGAATCGAATGGGAGAACCTCTTGCTGTGAGGAGACAATGCTACCGCTGTGCCACCGCGGCTTCTTGCACACCAGACCATTACTAAATTTCTAAATAGGTTTGGGGGGCACACCTGACTGTTACTACATTACTAAGTAGGGTTGGGGGGAGCACACCTGACTGTTTCTACATTCCTACACAGGATTGTGGGAGGGGGGCACACCTGAATATTACATTTCTATGTTGGGTTGGGGAAAGGGGCACACCTGACTGTTCCTACAGTTCTACATAGGATTGTGGGGGGGGCACACCTGACTGTTACGACATGTGTACATCAGATTGGGGGGGCACACCAGACCATTACTACATTTCTAAATAGGTTTGGGGGGCACACCTGACTGTTACTTCATTTCTAAGTAGGGTTGGGTGGAGCACACCTGACTGTTTCTACATTCCTACACAGGATTGTGGGAGGGGGGCACACCTGAATGTTACTACATTTCTACTCTGGGTTGGGGGAAGGCGCACACCTGACTGTTCCTATATTTCTACATAGGATTGTGGGGGGACAGACCTGACTGTTTCAACATTTCTACACAGGATTGGGGGGGGGCACAACTGACTGTTTCTACATTTCTACACACGATGGGGAGGCACACCTGACTGTTACTACTTTTCTATATAGGATTGTGGAGGGCACACCTGACTGTTACTACATTTCTACACAGGATTGGGGGGCACACCTGACTGTTTTTACATTTCTACGTAGGATGGGGGGGCACACCTGACACTTGTACACATTTGCTATGACTGTACTGGTATATCAGGTACTCCATTTCATTCTGTATTCTAACCTATCATGCTGACTAGAGGCATGTCAATGTACTACAGGTCTTAGCTTTGATTGACCTACATATTAGTTTCTGACTTCCTACCCTTCAGAACTAACATCCCACTGCCTGACCTGCTGTAGTCTGTCTGTGTAGGCCGGGGGGGGGGTTACCCATAGGCCTCATTCAGAGGCCATAGCACAGCCTTTGTTTGTGTTTGTCTACACCTGTCCTGCTGGCTGAGACTGTTGTTGGGTATATGAACCTCCCTGACTGGCATGTGTGAGTCATATGGGCACACATGTGGCCCAGCACATTTCCTGCAGTGGGTTTTGTCGCCCTGTGTAGTACTGGCAACTATTGAGTCACCAGTATTTATTACCGATCTCATGGTGCCACTATAGGTGTCTACTATCTGCTGGCATACCATTCAGCCACCCGATTCCCTTGCATGCTTACATCCATACCATAGATACAGGTAAGAACACATTCTACTCCATTCGGCAATTGGTAGGTTGAGTGACGTACTTTTTGGGTGTCCCAGTATTGATGGTGGTGCTGCAGGGCTGCTTATGTCAGATGCACATAGTACACTCCCTACACATAATTGAGCACAGGTAGTGTCATGTTTGGCATCCCTTTCACTGTATGAGATAGTCAGAGAGAGGTGTTATTCCCTGGGTCCCTCCTGTGTCAGTATATGTGCTATGCGTTGCCTCTTTGTCAAGGCCATGGCATACTGGGCACGCCTCCTTCTGCCTACTGGGCCAGGCTCAGGTTGTTCCTCCTCCAAGTCACTCTAAGCCTGTGCAGGCCTTGGCAATGGTGGGGGACTGACTGGGCCTGCCCTGTGCTGTTTCTTCTGCAGCTGTTTCTGCAGGATCATATTGTGTAGCATGGCACATATGATGACAATTTGGGTACATGTAACTGGTGAATACTATAAGGCTCTACCAGATGTGTCCAGGCACCTGAACCGTGACTTGAGCATCCCAAACAGACGCTCTATTATAATTCTGGTCTGTGCATGTGCCTCGTTATGGAGTCCTTGCTCAGGTGTGTGTGCATTTCTGATGGGTGTCATCAGCCACGGCTCCAGTGTGTATCCAGCATCCCCCACTAGGTGACCATAAGGGATGTCCCTATTGGCAAATCTGTGGTACAGCTGCTTCAGATGCCAGATGTGGGAATTGTGATAGCTTCCAGGGCAGCTAGCACATACATTCATTATTATGCCCTGAGCATCGCACATGACCTGGCAGTTGATGGAGGCGAAGCCCTTGCAGTTGATGTAGACCCTACCCTGCTCACTAGGTGGTGCTTTGATGCATATGTGCGTGCAGTCTATAGCACCCACTACCTCAGGGTATTCTGCTATTTGGTGAAACATTTGCATATTGCTGGCCAATGCCTCACGGGTGTTGGGGAAATATACGTGCTCATCAGCATGTGTTGACATGGCATCCAGGAACTAGTGGAGTACCCTGGATGCTGATGCCTGTGAGATCCCCATCAAATCCCCAGTTGGCCTTTGGAAGGTACCTGTAGCTAGTATTCTTAGGCCTACACATACCTTGGTATCCACTGGGATGGGGTTCCCTCTGTTAGTTCTGTGTGGCTAGCGTGGCTGGCATAGCTCAACAATTTGCTGTAGGAGGTCCCTGTCCACCCTATAGCGCTCCACTATCTCCAGCTCATGTAGCCCCTGGTAGGTTACCCTGGGTCTGTACACTCTTCTCCTCGTGGGTTGGTCGACAGCATTAACATCCTCGCCACCCTCAGCCTCTTCCACAAGTTGTTGCATGATAGCTATTGCAGCCCCTATCATTTTGTTGTTTTGTCTGTTAAAACTTCCCCGTTTGTATGTGGTGTAGAGTATGGGAAAAAACAGACGGGAAGGTATCTGCATAGTTTATAGTAGTGTTCTGGGTTGGGCTAGTCTGCTGCCTGTGTAATTGGCTGATTCTGATACATTTCACCTGCCAGCTATGCTAGTTCTCCTAGATTACCTTCCTATGCTGTTTTCCCTTTCCATTGCCTTCATGTTTAAGCCCGGGGGCGCGCCGTACAAACACAGTGCTCAAATGTGCACAGAGCTGCTATTTCCTGGTTTACTTTTTTTTTTCTTTAAAACCCAGTGCGCTGCATGCACACCCGCTTAGGCAATGTAAAGAGTGCTAGGCATCCTCAGACACACCCCCTTGCCTAGCTGTGCTAAAGCTAGGAGCAAACCTGAGCCACCGGGCTCCTGTTTGCTTGCAGTATGCCTGACACACACCCCTATGTTGTCAGCTAACTCCTAGGTTTGCACCAAGCTATTCCTGCTCTTACACTGTTGGGAGCTGACTAGCATGCAGGGGAAATCTGGGATTCACTATCATTCCCCTCATTTGCATAGGATTGCCTGCTAATGCATAGTTACATGTCTCACACTGAGCCTCCCCCCTTAGCAACCACTATTCACTGGCCATGTTGTCTTCTGCCTGCCATTGACTATAATGACAGAATAGTGATTTTAGTTAGAATGCTTATTTTAGGTTTATTTTCTTATTATCCCCCCGGTCCCATTTGCCCGCCGCTGCCCTACGCTTAAACAGCTGAGATTGGCTAAAAAAAATAAAAGTTGATTTTTTTTTTATGTTTTCAACTGTTTTCAATGCCAATGGCCTTATACCTGGCCATTGGCATGCTTCCTAAATGATATCCACCCTTTATTTGGAGCTGTCATGGCTCCGTTTTGGAATTTGCAGAAATGTACTCCGTTACTGGTGGAGTACATTTCTGCAGATTACACTAGTCCTGCACAGCCAGTTTCTAGCTTCCTGGATTACAAATTTACCTCATTTGCATGGATTTCTCTTGCAAATGGGGTAATTTGCATACAGAGGCTGGGTCCGTGCAGGACTAGTGCAGGAGTGCTTGTGCACAGCCCTACAGGCTATTCCTGGATCGCACAGCAGACATATTGCCTGCTGGAGCTCCTGCACTAATCCTACATGCCGTGCAAGGCTTGCAGAATCCAGGGGATCATCAATATGCTGCTTCACAATACAAACAAATGTGACCAAGAGTTTCTAAATGGTTCATTCACCCATGCTAAGTTTGAAAAACAGCCGTAAAGTACATTCCATGTCTTGTAGTTTCAGAATTCATTAACTTAGATCTAATTAATATTCTTTATATAAACTTGCTTTTATTTAATTGTCATTTCAGAAGAGGTAGTATTCATAAATAAAACTACTGTGTGTATATATTTATTTGAACATTACCTGTCTGCCTCAGGAACTCCGTTGCCAGTGCATATCACAGATGAACCAGAGAAAGTAATTTTAGCATCTAAAAGGAAATAAATCATATCTTGAAATGATAAGCATTATATTTAGGCATGCAAAAAATATCTATTGCCTGGTACATTCCTGTTAACTGTAGTTAATTTTAGGAGTTAACTGAATTCCAATAAGGCCCAATGTATAACTTAATAATGATTTGGCTGAATGTGTTATCAAACACAAGTAAGAGTTAGCATCAGAAACAAAGCCAAACAAACCTATCAAATCTTCTGGGCATTATTTGTACTCATACAGGGTTGCTAAGGCCTGGAAGTCCTTACCTGTATCCATCAGGTCAATACCACCCCTCCCATCTTTCAAAACCAATCTGAAAGACTTCCTAGCTAAAATCTGGCTATGTTTTTACTCAAAACCTGGATAAACTACATCCCTACATGTGAACACATACATTTTCATTCTTTATACCTCCTTACTCTCCCTTCTTCACTTACTTTCTTTCTTCTATCAAATTCTCTTCCCTGACTTTTTCTCTAAATATACCATAAACCTGTTTTTCATCACCTCATATTGCAATTCCTGTTTGTGTTAGACTAACTTACCTTTAATTTCTGTACAAACTGTCTGCAGTTTCTCTAAATATTAAATGATTGCCATACAACTTGCATTGTCTTAATGTTTTTTTTATATTATGTCTAACTTGTTATAATTATTTAAACTGTAAATGTTTTGTTTTCTTTTTGAAGATTGTAAAATTTTTGTTCTTAAATTGTTTTGTAATAATTTGGAACTTTTCTCCTTGATCCTCTGCTGAAAATGGGCTTCTACCAGTTGGACTTTCCTGGTAATCAAATGGCAATAAATAAATAAGAAAACCATATCACAAGTTACTCAATTTCTGATAATACACTTTCTTGGTTGAAATATGAGGCAATCATTTTTAAGACAATGGAAATGAATTACAAATTATTCTATTGTAACATGACAGAAGCATAATAAAATTCAGAATGAACTTTCTTTCAAGCCAAGTGGCTTAATTCTGTCTGATATGGGTTTGTAACACAGCTGTGCATCACAGTAATTCACTGTGTTTCTGAATGTGTCCTTACAGTGTGTGTCACATTCACCTTCCTCTGACCATTAGATTTTGTCTCAGCCCCCTCCATCCTGCCTTCAGTTCAGTTGTTTTTTTTACAGGTAATCAATGTATCTGTTCACCAAACAGGCCTCCCGCTCTCTTGGGGGGGGGGGGGGTGAAGACTCTTGCAAGTAGTAAATCATCTGTCTGTTGAGCAAAGACTCCCATGAAGGGAGTCAGACTTCTGCTTTCCACTAGAGGTCATACAGTTTGCAGTAAATACCACATCCACCCCTTGGAATAGAAGACTTGGTCACTGCTTACTTCTTCCTGCCCCCACAACACCATCACTATCTGAACTTTCTAGTACATTGCATCCTTTCCTGAACCCAGGTGTCATGCACTACTTAAGGATGCCTTTCCTCTGCTGCAGCACATCTGCTTCAGGATTCCTGTTTAATTCCTCTCTGTGTTTTTCTGAAGGCACTAATCCCTTGGCTTGTATCAGACACATATGATATTTGAAAACAGATTTAATGTAAGCAAAAGCTTAGTAATATAAGGTCACTATTTTCTACTGCATACTATTAAAGGTGTGTCTTGTATACATGCAGTATATATTTATGAAAAGGTTATGTTATAACCACACAATTTAGATAAAATGGGAAGCCATTATAGTCCCACCTCCACGTCTTTATGTTTTAGTAAAAGTGTTTATGTGGCATTCATTTATACTTCTTAATCATTTAAACCTGTAGCCTGAAGTAGTCTAGCACTGTTGAATGCATTGTGGAGAAGAGTATAGAGCAGCATTAGCAACATTAGCAATGAATGACTTAAATAACTAACTAAATAAATAAATGTAAATACAATTTAGAACATAGTATGTTGTATTGCATTCTACCACTATGAAGCTGTAGAAACAATAGAACTCATAAGCATTGATGGGTTTTAGTGCATAGTGCATATGTTGCAGGGTCAGCTACACATGCTTTCAGCCAACATGTGCTCCTTAACTGAAAAAACATGTGCAGAGAGCCTAGGAGAAGCCATTATAATACTTTTAATATAACTAATAAATAAAAGCTTTGAATAAGCAGGGAAGTTTATACAGGCAGGCTAACTGAAGGAAGAATATTCTGTGAGAAGGGAGCGTTTTTAAACCTTTACATGACAAGACAAAAATAAATTAAAGCTACACATTTGAGAATAACGCAAATTTGCTAAATGCAGAATGTTCATAATGCATAGTCTTTAAGAGATGCAAGAAAACTAGATTTAGGCTAACCAGTAGGAAGTCCAAATAATGACAACAGCGAGGAGGGACTCATCAATCCAGTATTGTATGGATAGGACACAGAAGGATAATAAGGAATCATATGGCCCAGCCAGTACCTAAGCCTGGTTATATAATTTCAGTTAATGTCAGCACAGTACTAACAGCAAAATGGTAGTGCGATGAAAGGTGGTACAGCCAGCACAGCTAGCTGGAGTTTTGTAAATAATTATATGTTATTTGTGAATATCAAATTAATTTATATAAGATGCTCATGTTACAAGTGTATTAGAACACTATGTCATGTGTATATCAAACTGCTCTGTACAGATGTTTGTGTTGAAAAGGCATTTGTAAGTACTGTGTTTAAGATGTATCCACAGTGTGCCCTGCTGGAAGAGAACAGAAATGTACATGCAGTATTGTTACAGTTTAAATGTATATAGTTTAACAGTGGAATCTGGAATGCAGGGGGTTAACCTCAGTCCAGCAAATTTTAGAAAAATATCTGAAATTAAATCACTTTATGGGCCTAGGCCATAAAGATGGTATCTTTCAGTTCTCGATACAGCCAAAGACACAAGGTCTGTGCTAGGAAGCTTTCTGTATTGTCTTGGAAGTGCTTTTTGTATGACTTCGAACAGCTGCACAGATCTGATCAAAAGCCCTTGTCTGGGTATTTTTACAGGTAGATGCTAAGTACTGCCAGCTTCAGCAATGGAAATTTGCATGAGAACTAGAAGTCAGATGAATAGAAATGATGTTATTCTAAAAGCTATCCCAGCAGTAATATTTTAAGTATTATTTTGAGACGTCTCTTAGTGAGACAGAGCATTCTGCATTCTGTCTTGGACCTGGCAATAAGAACCATTAACCACATCATCTGCCTTGTTCTTATGAAATAAGTTTTTAGGGAACAGTATAACTCTTTTAGATACAGTCAGGAATAAGGTAAAGCTTAGTTTATATGTTTTTCTTTATTTGTGTGAACCTGTACTGCAATGTTATTTTAAATATTTCCTGGAGTTTTGAACTCTGATGTCACTTTGAATATATACTTAGTATTATCTTGCTCTGTTATTATTTATTATTAAATATATTTAAACCTTTCATTATGGCTGATCTGTGCAGAGATATTTAGGTTTTGAGAGTACTTGCATATTTATGTGGTGACACTTTGTGGGCCACTCCTAACAGCCTTGCTCTTTGTCAAACTATCATTTGTGTTAGTATTAATATTACACAGTAAAACTGGACAACTTTTGTTAAAGACGTTAAAGTAGCTGATAAGGAGTTCTGCTGGCAGTGGTAACTACCTTATAGCATGGGCAGAAGGGGGCATAGCTAGTAAACCTGCGCCAGCCTTTCCCAGGTATATGTGTGTGTGTAAGAGAGTGTAAAACAAATCTCCAAGAGTGTATGTGTCAGCTACTTAGGCAGGGACACAAAGCACTGGGTGAACAGAGAGAGTGTTGGAGGACTTGGCTTGGAACCCTGGCTAAGGAATCAGCTCTACAGCTGTGCCAGTGGGGAGTCTTACTGGGGGTCTGGAGAAAGAGACAGAAACCAGCACCGGACTTATTGTGGTCTCTGTGTGCTCTGCACTTGATGCAGAGAGAGCTGCATCTGGAAATACTGTATGTGTACCAGTCATCCTCTCAGTGATTATCCCCCAATGTTGCCAGTTGTGAGGATTAAGGCTCCTTGATTACTGGTCCAATGGAGGGTCATCAGAGGTAGTAAACAGTGACATCCTGGTATTCGAGGAAAACCAATAAGCTACATAAACAATTATTAGATAAACTGACTATAATGCCAGTGTTGTAAAACAGCTATGGACATTTGTCTTTTGATAATGTTTTAGTATATCTATCCCCCCTTACTTGTGTGCCATAACTTAAAGAATTTCCAGAAAGACATCTCCAGTGACATCGCATCAGCATCTTTTACTGTTCCATGAGAAATAGAAAAAGCTGTGTAACAGTGGAAAGTGACACCATTTTTGCATCTGCTTCCTCTTAGTTTTACCATTTGTTCCATTGCAAAAGGAGGATGCTATCTATTCAAAATGGAACAGGTAGGAGGTAAGGTGGATACCAGTCCCCACCCCTTACTATAATTTTAGACTGCCCAATGTTTTTTTAAATAACTGAGTGGATTATAATTATTGCACTTAGGCATAGTTATGCTGGCTGCACCTAAGCTCAGCTAAACCATGATTCAGACACATGAGCTGTGCTTGGGAGAAGTAGTTTCAAGCAGCCTGAGAAAGCTGTATGTAAATGAAGGAATAATGAGAAATGTGAAAAAATGGATGCCTGTGTCATTCATAGTTGCTTTTTGATGCACTTCTGAGTTGCACCTTTTCCATCTAGTTTGCAATCTGTGGAGATGCTTGGGTTTGATGCCCACTCAGCTGTTTCCCATTTGGAGGTGCTCACTTTTGCCAGACTGAAGCCAGATGTGATTAATGATGCCTGCAAGCCAAAAGAAGAACATGCAGACAACTGACCCATCTGGACTTTGATGACCAGGAAATTTTGGATAGATTTAGAGTAGACAAGAACATAATATGGGCTCTGTATGTATGGCTCATAGATGTGAAATAGGGGGATACATGGTCTTCTTATACCTGTAGCTACATATTTACAGCCCTCACTAAACTTCCCTTTGGGACCCTCCAGAGTCAGACTAGGGATACAATAAGTATCTCATGGGCTTCTGTTTCAAGCATACTTCAGCAGTTCCTCAACATACTGTGCATGCTTTGTACAGGATGACACACTTTACTGAGGTGTTTGGTGTGACAAACTGCACCCATATTATTATTATGGCCCCAAATGGACCATGGGGAAGGTGGTACCAGAACAGTAAGGCTACCATTGGTGATATATCAGGTGTATTACTAATGTCTCATCCCAGGATCTTGGCAGTGCCCGTGGTTCCCATATTTGGCACAAAAACTCATTGTACTGCTTCTCCCTGCATGGTAGGATTCTTTTTGGTCACCTAGTTAGTAAGTGCACATCATTTTACTATTCCTAATCTTATCTATTCCAGACTCCATAGAGTGATATTCTAGGTAGTACTGAGTAATCATGGCACCCTTTTTTGTTAGGTGCTCCCTGTATTTTGTTTTGCAGGTGATACAGGCTACTCACTCAAACCTTTGCTAATGACACCAGTCTATAACCTCCTTGGAGATGCCAAGGAGCACTTCAGTACTGCGTAGTCCCACACAAGGATAGTCATTGAGTGTGTGTTTGGCCTACTCAAAGCCAGTTTCCAATGCTTGGATGAGTCTGGGGCTGCCCTTCAGTATGACACTGTTAATGCATGCAGGATACTTACTACCTGCTGTATTCTGAACAGCATGACTATGCATCAGCCTGGTATACAGCTGCCATAGTCACTCAATAATAATGGCAGTGCAGCTCCCTCTCTTATTCCTTGTATCAGTGACTATTGTAAAGGTGGTCACCTGATGGCAGTAGCAGCTCAACGCCTATAGAAGGCTCTTGTATGGTATATGACTGTGCAGACAAAGAGATAGCATACAGACCACAACTATGGGCCATAACATTCACTTACTAGCAGTGAACACAGACAGCTGCATATGTAATTCTTGATGCGTGCTGTGATGTGTGGTCATACCTCTCACCCTCTTAGAGCAAGAAATCTGGACAAAGCCATAAATAATGGGAGGACAAAGGCCCAAAAATAGGGACACTTTTTAAATATTGCTCTTACAAACTTGGAAAGTTGATACAATAATGGTTTTGCATTAGCACAGATTTTCTGATGGGTATGAAGTCTGAAACTCAAATATCTGTCATTATTTTCTGACTTAAACCCTGAGTGATTTGCCAGTGTTTTGACAGAAAATCACAATTATATGAGAAAAGAACCAAAAATATGAGGCAAAAATCTGGACATTTAGAAAAAATCTGTACAGTTTAGAGGTATGTGTGTGGTGCAAGGCCAGCTTATGCTGTACATCAAACATCTTTTTTCTTCAACAATACAAAAGTACCATTGGTTATAATTTGTTCAAGGTTGATGAGTAAGTGGCACATACTGGAAGGAACTGACTGGAGAAGCAGGTGGTGTAAAACATCTAAATGGCTCTACTGTTCCTTTTATATGCAGAGCACAGAACAGACAATGCTGAACCATTAACTTATCACAAAATATTTTTTGAATGGGAAAGTGTTTTATATATATATATATATATATATATATATATATATATATATATACATATACATATAAAAATTATTTTTTCATTTTTGATATTGTCTGGCATGTGTTTTTCAGATTTCATGAAGATGTTCTGCAGTAACCTTCTGTGTAAGCAGATTGCTGGGTGGATACTACTTTACTATCAGTGACTTTAAAAGTGCAAGTTATACTTGAAAGGTGTCACACACGATGCCCACGAAGGATAATATGGGTGATGGCCTCATACATCGAGAACAAGTCCTGACATGTGAACTTGATGCTGAGATGCTCCAATGGCAGAATCTACTGTATGCAGGAGAACCTCCTGACGTTGACCTAACAGCACTACAGGACCTAGAGCTTGACTAAGAGATCCATACATGTGTTGTAGTAGTCTAACTAGGCCTGGCTGCCTTCTTCTTTGTGGAATCCACTGGAATGCCTGCAGCACTTTCGTATAATACATGTGATGTGCAGCCTGCTCATCCACCACACATGAGTACCTGTCCACCTGTGCTGTCAATGTCGGTCTGGCAAGTCTTTATAACTGTGTATATGGAGGCTGACATGGACATGGATGCTGTGTATGTAATCATACTGCACATGAAAATCATCAAGGCATTGTCCCCAGCCTCAACCACTCTCATCTATCGGTGAAAGTCCTCATGTATACTGTGCAGCACTGTAACCATATCGTCCTTACACAGTGGCAGTAGCCTATGCATGAACTATGTCACAGCACATCTGTTGCTGTGGAACCAAGGCCTTGTGACAGGAGTATTAGATTTATGACTTCAATGTTGATAGCCATCTAGCTGCCAACATCAACTTGTACTAAAGCACAGGAAGTCTTCTGCTCTGGTGCTGACCCTGTAAAGAAATATGTGAATATGTGATTACTGTGACCTGTGTCATATAGATTGCATGACATAACATACCATGCACTGTCTGTAAATGTTTTCCTGTCTCTGACATTGATGGCACACACATCTGATGAAGAGATATGTGAAGAGAATATGTTAACGTGCTATGACAAATACATTTTAGTAAATAAAAGGAATATACACTATGTTAACTGACAAACCGTCAGTTGATGAGCCTAACTGTGACTGCTGATGGGGTCTGCAGGTACTGCTGTCAACACCAGCTCTAATGATGCCAGTAGCATCCTCTTACAGATCCAGTTCATTTCCCCTTATAGTCAGAAAGTACTTCTCCTCCACCTCCTCATCTGGTGCTCAAGGTTGGAGTCTGGAAGAGCCACCACAAGTGCTGCCACTTGAAATCACATTCAGCCTAGCTTTCATCCTAGAACATCCCACCATATCATTGGCTCTTTTCCTGCACAACATTATGTACAGTTCCTTCTCCTACAGCATTAATGTCAGCCACTATTTGATTCCATTCCTTAACTCTATCTGCCTGTTTGGACTCCCCTTTGCAAAAGGCATTTCCCATATATCCTCAGACCATCCATAAGGGCGTGCTTCTCCTCAGGACTGAAGTTGTCTCTCTTTTGTCTTGTTTCTTGCAGTTGCATCATGATGTAACCTGCAATCGCACAGAGTCCCAAAACCGACAAAGTGACACCTGCCGACCTTGTATAATACTTGTAGGAAATGTTGACCATGATTGCCAATGTTTTACAGAAGTACAGCATAATAGTGATATAAATACACCTTGTAGCAGTAATTGTGAGTAGTTGTTTTTCAGTGCTGCTACCTATACTGCCTGTGTTGTGTTGTCCTTTGCTGCAGTATTGATATATTGATAAATATTGATGTATATGCTGGCTGCGATGGTGTGATAGTAAGAAGGTTACTGAATGTAATTAATTAGTTCAAATCACCTGTCATTTACCATTAAAGTATATTGTTGCACTTTAAGAGGGTATCACAGCAAACAATGTTAACTGCTGTGATGCATCTTGCAGTGTTCATTTCATATTTATTTGGGCCATGTTTTGAATAAAAAACTTCATTAACTTTTTATTCAATCCTCTGCCCAAATAAACTTACAATTTCTCTCAGTGACATAAGCTAAGGGCTTTTCCATAGACTTTAATGGGCACGTTTCTGTGCCTGTGCAGAACAGGTCCATTAAAATCTATGGGGCATTTCACATTTTCACTGAGTTGATGTCACTGAGGTTAAAGATAATCTTTAACTTTCAGTGCCATCAGCTTGGAGAAAAGTAATTCAATGAGTGTTGGAATTTAAATGTTAGAGGAAAAACATTCATCAATTGGCACTTTATGTGCCACATGGGATGGCAAAAAAGGGTAAGCCGCCAAGTGCAACAATACACTTTAACCTATCCTTTCACCATTGATAGTGATAATAGTGAGCAGTAAGCCCCATTGACACATGTAGGCATCATTGAAAATGGCATCTTACAAATTCCCAATCATGTCATTCATAAACCAAGAAAATGCTATTAAACGTCATGTGTTATTAGTAATTATACAAATCCCCCCCGCCATTAATATTCAAAAACGTGCACGCTGATTGGTCAGCGTGCACGTTGTAAATCAGAGTTATAGTAATGAAAAAAGATTACTATAACTCTTTTTTTCTCACTGTTTTGCTATGTTAAATGAGTTTAACATAGCGAGACAGCTTTAAAAAAAGCAACAGAGATTCTCCGTTGCTTTTTTAAAGCTGTCTCGCTATGTTAAACTGCTTTAACATAGCGAGACAGTTTGTAAAAAGCAACGGAGATCTTGCTTTGTCCGTTGATTTTGCCCACAGTACTGATGTACTGCATAGGCATACGCATGCGCAGTACATCAGAACTGCCGCAGAATACCAGACAGCTGCGGAAGGGCAGCAAGGAGGCATTATACAATGCCATTATTTAAGAAAAGTAATCATTTTTTTTCTTAAATAATGTCATTGTATAATAGCAATAACCCACTTCTGGGTGTGGGTAATGCTGGATTTACCCACGGTTGAGTTTGTTTGGCCACTCGGGCTTCGCCCTCGTGACCAAACCACGCCAACCGTGGGTAAATCCAGCATTACCCATACCCAGGCATGGGTTATTGCTAGAATATAAGGCTACTGCTCAACAGATCACAATGAAATACATTGATTACTGCCTTTTCCAACTAATTTCTACTTATCTCTGCAGAGCACATGTATATCCCTTCCTACATACATAAAATGCACTCTTGCAAATTTAGGAGCTCAGTGCCTGTCAGCATAGCTTACCACCAGCAAATGACTAGTGTATTGGGTAAGTTGTTTTGCCTTATGGGCTTTGGTTGAGTGGCACACACTCACTAGGCTGAATAAGAGAAAGTTACGGTCAACTGCCTGTCAGGTGCCAGGATCCGCCACATAACTCACGCACTAGGGTCACTCCACAACAGGTACAAATATGACTCTGTCATTGTCCATGTTGGTGTTAATGACCTAAGATGTACCTCCCTGGACTACATGAAAAGAGACATAGAGGAGCTCTCAGATCTTGTAGCCCAGGCAGGTATGACCCTAGCTCTGAGTAGCATCCTACCGTCACTCAGAATGTTACCACAGTACAAGCAGAAAATGATTGACTTCAACAATTGGCTAAATTTCTAGTGTAATTCTAAGGGGATCCACTATCTGTCTGCCTGGGCTGACATGATCGACAGACCTTGATGCTTCGCCAGAGATGGCCTGCACCTTTTACTCCAGGGATTCCGGATACAGGCCAAAGCTCTTGTCACCCCTATAGTGCCTTTTTTAGGCAATGTCCTGAAGACAAAATTACCACCATAAAACCTAAAAGCAAACAAAATCTGAGGGTTATGCTACTCAATGCTAGAAGTCCAAATGAAAATGCACTCGCTCAAAGCACTCCTTAAAATGGAAAACATCAACATCTGTGCAGTGACCGAGACCTGGTTAAGGGCTTTGGAGAGTACCCCAGCACTACCAGGCTATAATTCATACCATACCTTTCAGCCCGTAAACCTGGACCAAAGCACTAAAGGAGGTGGTGCCTCCATATTCATAAAGGATATGCACACCTTCAGACTAGTAGGCCAACATACATCAGAGATACTTCAGGTACAACTAACACTGGGTAAAACTGCAGTCCAGGTTGTAGCCTGCTATAGATCTCCCACCATGTCCCAAGACTCCCACTCCACATTCCTAAATACACTGGAAAATATTAGGGTATAACCCAATACCCTTATACAGAGAAAGTTTAACTACCCCTCCATTAACTGGGAAAAATACTCATGTACCAACACACTTGCTCAATGTTTTCTGGAATTTATTAATTTGTAAACACACAATTGCTGGAAAAACACAGTTTGTAGCCAATTTGTTAAAAAGTTTTAATCTGTAGACAAATACTCAATGCAAATCCAATAACCGTATAAGTGCTTTCATTTTAAAACTCTTAAAATTTCATCAGATACAATGTGAAATTGTTGCCAAGCCATTTAAATAAACTTCATTAGTCATATGACTTTTCAAGGTCTCATAAATTTAAAGTGATATAACCCTTACATAACATGTCCCTCTATATACACACAAAGTTAACTGCAAAATTTACTGTTTAAATTATTAAATACTTTGTGATGTTATTTTAAAAGTGATAGTAATGATGATAATATGATAATAATAAATACTAAACTTCATATAAGCACCATAAATTACATTCCATCCATACATAAATGTATATTACTAAAGACATTTCTTTTAGTTAAAACACATATAACTGGATTTTTTCTATATCTACCTCATCTTTCCCAAGCCTTTAATTTCAAAATAGGTGCTATACTGACATGGTCATTTAATCCTGGGAACCTATATGCTTCTAGATGTAGCTGCCATTTTAATTCATGTTGTCTAGAATTACTGTACAGGGGCACCCTCTTTTTTCTTTCTCCACCCTTTCTAAAATACTGAATTTAAAAGTGTATTCAGGGTGTTCATTTAGATGTCTAAACACAGCATTGGTAGTTTTTTCTTTTTTGATTTCATATAAATGTTCATAAATTCGATTACAGAGCTTCCCTCCGTTTTGCCAACATAAAATCCTTCACATCCCTGACATTTCGCTACATAGATTATTCCTATAGTTTCACAATTATATTAACTTTTATATTCAGTCTCCTTCCCCTTATAGAAACATGGGTCCCCTCAAGTATATACTTGCAGTAATTGCATCTGCCACATTTAGTCATCTTAGTGTTTAAAGAGCATATAGTTTTCCTTTTTGCTTACGCCATGTTTTTAATATTGCAACCCCTTCTATAAATAATAGTAGGTACTTCCCCAATGCCATTAATTATATTTAAATGTTCATGAAACACTTTCCAATTTTTGTTCATAATCCATCTAATATTACCACTGGCTTCATTAAAGGTTGTAATAAATGCATTATTATATCTTCTATTATTATTATAGTTACCATTAGGGCTAGTTGTTACATCACTCTGTAGATTCCTTGTCAGTATAGTTTGATAAAACCCTCTATTTCTTTTAGATGTGACTTCTGCAGTTAGCTCATAAAACAATCCAGATGGATAACCTCTCCTAGTTAACATACCAGTTAAAGTGTTCACTTCTCTATAATAATCTATGTCTAGCGTATTCATTCTAGCCACCCTTACCAATTGGCCTTTTGCCACTGTTCTTTCTGCTTAAAAGGGTGGCAGCTAGAATAATGCAATAACATATTGGAGTAGATGGGTTTTCTGTATAAGCTAGCTACATATTCACACATTTCATGATTTTTCCTAAACATCACATCCAGGAATGGTATCTCATTTTTAACATACTGACATGTAAATTTGAGGAAATCTGTACTTTCATTAATGTATTGTATAAAGTTTTGGAGCGTAATCTCATTGTTTCCCCAAATAAGAAATATATTGTCCAGATAGCGCAAGTAAAATTTGATGTTTCCTGCATGAGTACTATTGTGTATGAACCTCCGTTCCCATTCTAGCATGACTACATTTGCCAAAAATGACCCCATCGAGGAACCCATAGCAATGCCTTCTTTTTGTTTATAGATGTCTTCTTCAAAATATATAAAATTATTAGTGAGTACTATTTCTAACAGTTCTATAACATTGTTAACAGTTATTTGATCCAATTTTTTATTCTCCAAGTATTCCCTGGTCCATTCTAAGGCAATAAAGTGTGGAATGACAGTATATAAGTTCTTTACGTCAATTGTAGTCATAATATCCTTACCCTCAAATATAACGTTGTTCATTTTTGCCAAAAAATCCCAAGAATCCCTACACAAGTGATGTTCCTGTGTTAAATAATGCTTACACTCAGCATCACTATATTGTGCAAATTGAACTGTAATGGAGCCCCTACTGTCCACTATTGGTCTCATAGGTTGTATAATTATGGACTTATGGATTTTGGGCACATCAAAAATTGTAGGGATTCTGGGTGAACAGACATTTAAATATTTAAATTCTTCCATGTTTATTTTCCTGTCTATAAATATATCTCAAATTTGGTTTGTTAATTTTATATATGCCAAAAAGAAAGGCACCAAGGAACCATAGATATTGTATTTTAATATAAAATATATAAAATCATCCAAAATAAAACATGTCAAGCGCTTTCATCATATTAAAATGACTTCATCAGAACAACTGCTCACAGTTACCATCCACATTTAAATAGTCTTCCAAAAATCCCTGCACATCAATTAATGCGCTAATTAATCAACGTTTGAACATTTAAAGCACCACATACCAAGAATTTGTTTGTAACTAAATTTCATGGTGTTCATACAATTCTGATATAAATACACATGTATTATCACATGCTTCATGTTTGAGCACACAAATTTTCCTAAGAAAGTTTTACAAAAAATACATTCAACTTAAAAATAACATAAGATAATTTAAAATAATTTATATGATACTCAGTTGATAAACTCAACTTATGTAAAATAGAATGTTCATTGTCTGATTTGATTAGCCCTTTCCTTTAACACTGAAAATATAGATATATGATCATTTAATCCAGGATGAAAATTTGCGGCCAGCCTAAGCTGCCACATGAATTCCTTTTTATATAAATGGTTTTTCCAATCTCTCCCCCTCACATTCAGGTTCACTGTATCCACAATGGCAAATTTAAAACCACTGTGTTGACTGTAAACCTGACTGTGCCTGTAGAGGGCATTAGTTTCCTTCTGATGTTTCATTTCATATAAATGTTCATATATTCTGCACTTCAGAGCTCTCTCTGTTTTCCCAGTATAAAATCCGTCACAGGTATTACATAATGCAATATAAACTATATTGTTGGTATAACAGTTCCCCTTCCTAAAATATATAACACTACCAATTCTATTTTTAAGGTAACTAAAGGTACCTGGAGAATGTACCCAAAAGAAGAACAACGTACACAGGGTCTGGTGTTACCCCTGTCGTGTGTCCCATCCACTCTAATTTTTTCCAAGTTTAATTTTATGTTACTGCCAACCTTCATAGAAAAGATGGGTTTATCCCCCACCTTATTGTATACTTCTTTGTTTACCTTAAATATGCCCCAATTTTTACATAAAATCTGTTGAGCAAGAAACAAGCCCCACAAAGGAGGCACCAAAACAGAAGGAGGAGGTAGTCCAGTGCCTACCCAAAGTTTTAGTGAATACAGAAGGAGACTTCCATATCTTTAATTTTAACTCTTTGGAAGTTGATGAGGAAATGGCCAATTTGTTTGCCAAAGGGCTGACTTTTGTTCCAGACCACAGAGCTGACGTAGTCAGAACTGTTATAGACTTGAAAATATTTGTTCGTAAACTCAATCTGACTTGTGAACTCGGACAAAACCCTGGACTTATTAACAGTTTAATACTTTCAAGTCTGTTCAACCCGCCCCTCCAAGCGTCATTGGCTATGCTTGAGAAAATTTGTGAAATGGACATTAGGCATGCACTTAATTGTAGTGTAGCTAAGTATAACAGAAATAGAAACATCACTGTTAATGAACGGGATCTTCTCAAACTGCTTAATGTATGTAACGTGAGGGTTATGAAACCCGATAAATGAGGTGGGCTGGTGTTTATGGACCAACAGGTCTATGAAACAAGAATGTTGAGTTTATTAAATAGTGATGTATATGTTAGTGCAACCCAGAATGAGCTAAATGGGGCATATAATAAAATTAATAGCATGTTGAGCGACCTTTTTCTTGAAGGGAGCATTGATGTGAATACATGCCATTTTTTGACCATGCCAGCCCCAGTAGTTACAACATTGTTTGGTGCCCCTAAAATACATAAGGATCTAAATAGTCCACCCTTTAGACCTATTGTGGATGGTAGGGGTTCTGTGACATATGCTTGTGCCAAGTTTGTTGACTGCAAGTTGAAACCGTTTGTTAAGTCAGAGACACAAGTATGTCGAGATTCTTGGCATTTTTTGGAAAATATTAATGCACTAGAGTTCAATGAACATCACATTTTCCTTACAGTCGACATCAAGGACCTCTATACCTCCATTCCTCACCGAACAGGAATCGAATGGGTTAGAGAGTTCCTTCACATAAGAGGGATGGAACATCAGCAAATTAATTTGATAGAATTTTCCTTGAAATAATACTGGAGAATAATTATAATCTTTATTCAGACAAATTGTTTCTCCAAAAGAGTGGCATTGCAATGGGCTCCCCTTGTGGGAGCAGTTTTGCTAACAGTGTCTTGGCCTATTGGGAAAGGTCCTTCCTATTTAATTGTACAACATACAAAGAACATGTGGCCTGTTACACAAGGTACCAGGATGACGTGTTCTTCTTGTGGAAGTGGCCGGTGGACATGATTAATGGGTTTATAACTGAAATGACTTCATTTACTTCATTCTTGGAATTTACATACCAAGTAGGCCAAAATTAGGTTAATTTTTTGGACATCCACCTTAGTAAAGACAATAATAATAGGCAAATTAGTTCTACCATCCATTGAAAACCCACATACTCTAATACATTTTTACATTTCACAAGTTGCCATCCCCTCCATCAGAAAAGGGCAGTGGTTAAAGGACAGGCAGTAAGAGCAGCAAAGATGGTATCCAATTTTAATGATTTCTTAGAGGAGTGTAATCTCCTCAAGGAAATGTTCTTAAAAAGAGCTTATCCTTTACCCTTAATTGATCAAGTGATGGAAGAGGTACGTAATAAAAGATCAATAGGGTATTTTCAACCTTTGGTACAAAAAAAACAAGTTTACACAACCCCACCAGTGGGGAATGTTATTAATATTTCCCAGGGAAAAGAAAGGGTATTGAATGGGGCAACTAGTTTTTTAACAACCTATTCCCTAGATGCAAGCAGCATTAGGGAAATTATATGTAAAAATTGGTCTTTAATACAACAGGATAATGAATTAGTCAAAATGTTGGGCACAACACCAGCTATAACATACAGAAGAGGTCTCAATTTGAAAAACTTGGTTGAGAGTCCGAAAAAAGCTTTAAGAGGCCAAACTGGTATGTTTAAATGTGGAAGATGTGCCCAATGTAAACATATTAAAGTGACTAATAAGGTTAACATCAGAGATAAGACCTATCAAATTTTGGGTAGACATACATGTGATTCCCAAGGGTTAGTATATGGGGCTGTCTGCAACCAATGTGAAGGTTACTATATTGGAAAAACAGAACGAAAGCTCAAGCAAAGGATATACGAGCATCAATATAGCATTGATAGGCAGATCAGTACAAACGCCCTAGCAAGGCATATAATAGAACACCCAGACCATAAGTTCAGTTTTATTGTCTTGCAAAAAGTAGACCGTAGCAGCAGGGGTGGCCCATGGCAACTTAAACTCGTGGAAATAGAATTGGCATGGCAGATCCGTACCATGGCTTATATTATGCCGGGTTTAAATGAATATGTATCTATCAAATGTTTACTCAAAATAAAAGCCTTAGCTAGATAACCATTACAAGCCTTTTTGAATAAATAGATCCATTTAGGATCTTTTAATATACATGTTTTTTAAAAATTAGTAATTTTAAAGTAAATTTGTTACCATCACAAGGCTGGGTGATTTGGTATTTTTAATATTGAGATAAATTAGACTTGAGAAAGTTTATTGTCTAAGGTTTACTGATTTTAGAAAAACCTATGTAAAACAAATCTCTGATTCAGCAAACAAATGGTTACTTGTGGTTCTTTATTGTTGATTTTTTTTTTATTGTTGATTGTTTTTTACTTAGTTAATTGATTGCTTGATTAGACTAACACTGTGTATAAAAGGCATTCCTTTTCACATGGGATTGTATCTTGTATGTTTTTCGATGGTCTAAAGAAGTTGGCTTACCTCTTGCCAACGAAAGCGCTTACCAATAAAGGAGTTTAGTTCTACAAATCCGCTCTCTTTTTTTGTTTTCACTTATATTATTCTTATAAGTGTCCTGTTTCATAACTACGGTTCCTCCGCCCTTGTTGGGTTTCATAACCCGTAACGCATTAAAATGTATGAAATCCATAATTTCCTCTCCCTTGTCTTTATTTTCATTTTTCCTTCTTTTTTTACTCCCATACGAAAGTGCTTATACGCTTACTGGATTTGCTTTGAGTATTTGTCTACGGATTAAACCTTTTTAACTAATTGGCTACAAACTGTGTTTTTCCAGCAACTGTGTGTTTATAAGTTTGTGGTCTTGGAACTTTTACTGCTTTTTAGTTTGGTATGGCTGCTGGAAACGACAGTTTGTCCCAACCGTTATTCCCTGATACAGGAGAGGGCATGCTGCAGCAAACGGTCGGTAACCTGACATTATTTGTGCAGCAGCTATCTCAACTGGCTCTAACTATACCACTGGCTGAGAGTTGAAGAAGGTGGAGATCTGGCAGGAGCTGAGGGATTGTTTGTTTTCACTGATTGGGATGCCCGACTCAGAACAGCACTGCAGGCACAGTTATGACAACCTGCACAGGCAGAGGAGACAAGCTGGCCAGATGCATTTTTTTTATAGATGTGTAAAATCACTGTTGCTAACTGGATTATATCCTGCCACGTATATGACTTCCATCCAGTCTTCACAGTTTCAGAACACCTTCCATGTGCCCTAATTACTGTGGGGCTCAAGGAGAGAGATGCATAAACAAGTGTCAGGGAGCCAAAGCTTGAAATCTTCCTTGATGCAGAAGTGCACTGTCTTCTACAGGCTATGTGGAACTGATGGTCAGCTAGCTCTACTTTAAGACTAAGCAGATAAGTGTCCATTTGGGGGAAACATTCCACTTCATAATCTTTCTGACAAAAAGTGTATTTTTATTCTTTTCAATTAAATATTTCATGCTAGGAAATGTATACTTTATGGACTATCCCTGGATGAGTTTTTTTTCTCTTAGGGAAAGCTTTTTTTCCTATTAAATGAGAGTTTCATTAAAAATCATGCACAAAAACATCAATTGTGCAGTCCTTGTGTATGGTGCATGTTAAATATAAACATATTTACATTTTTTGTATATCTCTACCATCACAAAGTCTTTTCTACTATTACTTTCATATTTTTATATTAAAATCAAGTAAGCTTCCCTCCCATGACTTTCGACTTATTGTTGGATACTATACTATTTATTTTTGTACAAATTCACAATCTTCTCATACATCTTTCACTTCAAGTCCCTTAATAACGTTTGTTATATCCCTTACTTCCTTAATGGGGAGACCTCTTCTTTTCTTAGTCTTCTAGTTACCTTCTTAGCAACCAACAGTATCAAAACTGTTTGTGTGTCTTGGGATTTCAACCGACCTTACCCAGCCTAGAAGCATATACTCTTTTGTGAGGAGCCACTTACTACATATTAACACCGTTTTTAAGGAATGAAGATCTTTTTTGTAGCTTTCTAGCTTTGGACATAGACAAACATGTGTTCCTAGTGATCTCTAGAGTTTTCCTAACATCAATAACAGAGAAAAATTACTGGTCAAAACATCCTGTGTAACTCCACCAGGGAATAAACTTATTGGTTAAGACATTTCCAACCAAATCCTTAAAATCTTTCTGATTTTGTTACTATATTTATGGCCAGGCAAATGTCTTGCAATTCTTTGTCTGAGTATTGGATGCCTACCTGTTACTCCAAGTCTGCTATTACTTTAAATATGCCTTTTCACATTTTTTACTTAGGGTTTGGCATATCCTACTTACAGCCTTTTAGTTGATGCTGCAGGTCTATATCATAACCGCGAAAGCCCGTTTCAGCGAATACGTAAACATCGACACATATTGTGCAAACCGCGAATACACCGAACTCCCTATACTGCGAAATTCAAAATCTCTAACTGGCATAGTTGGCCAATCCCACTGCTCACTACATACTACCCACCCAAACAAAATAAATAAACCACATACATACACTAACCGAAACTCTACACTAAACCTTACATACATTACTATCTATGCACTTACCTTAACCCGCACCCTAACCCTAAGGTCTGTATCTATCGCATACTTACCTTACGGAGCTATACCGCAGAAAGGCCAACTATGCTGATTTGAGATTCTGAATTTCGCGATTTAGGGCATTCACAGTATGCGCAATATGTGTTGACGTTTAACAAATTTGCTGAAACAGGGTTTCACGGTTATAATATAGACCTGATACTGCTTCTGTTCTAGCTTGCATCAACACCTATATTATGTCAGGCCTCACATTTTCACCTTTCTCTAAATCTGTACTGTGCCCTGCTCATATTGTCCTTAAAGTTCTGTTTATAAAATGATCACCTTCCTTAAGACCTAGATGATACCTCACCTCTTCCTATTCCATAATTTCTTGACCTCTGATTATCTTTTCCCAGACTGTGGATCCACCAACCTCTGTGACCATTCTGCAATTAGCAGGCTTACTCCAGTCCCTCTCTCCACCCATTGTTATAGGCAACAGATTTAGCCTTTGGTCATCTATTATTTTCCATCCCAATGCTTTCTTTGATGCTAGACTTCTCTCAACCCTACCCAACTTCTCTAAGTACTGAAACCAGATTTTATATATCTTCCATCTGGCTTCATATTTTTAGATTCTGAATTAAGTAAGCCACTTGGAGCTGTATAGCTTTTTGATACATATCTAGGTCAGGGATATTTACAGAAATTAGATGTACCGCTTGCAGATGGGGGGGGGGGGTGTAAATGACATGGAAACTTCTGATGAAGATGAGTTATTAAATCTTAGTATTTATGATAATGAAATATATGAGGCATGTATAAACTTGGATGAAGAGGATTTATATGGTAATTCAAGAAGCAACAATACATCTGAACTTTTCTTTACTGGATATGGTTGTTTAGAAATGCCCAAATTTAAATCCGATAGTAATTTCATGCCCCCCCAAAAGTAGTCCAGCCATAAACATTTTTGAAAATCTAGTATGTAAAAAAGTGGAATATGCTTATGCCCAGTTTGTTAGGAATTTTGAATCATGTATTTTAACCAAGGAAGAATGGATGGCTTTACAAAAATGTAGATGTAATGTGAATGAGATAGTATATAAAACTGCTGACAAAGGAGGTAATTGGGTAGTCATGAGTGTGTTGCAATATGATGAAATGGTTTTTAACATAATATCTGAGGAGGGATATTATGTTTAATTACAATATAACCCATTACATAGATTTGAAACTGAGTTGCAAGATTTATTGGAATGTGGTGAAAGGCTTATTTTTTTAAAACATAAAGATGTACAAAAATTGATGGTCAGAACACCTAGGCACCCATTTATGTATGCCATCACTAAAGTTCATAAAAGCATATCAAAGCCACCCGGAAGACCTATTATTTCTGGGATTGGTTCTTTCCTTGAAAATGTTAATATATTTTTGGATTTTCATTTTAAGAAACAGTTGGCCACAATTCCATCACATGTTAAGAATACCCAACAAGTTTGTCAGGAACTGTTAAATTTAAAATGGGAAGAAGATTATTTTTGGGTAACAGTAGATGTCAACGCATTATACTCTAATAGTAACATTAGATGCGGTATGGAAGCAATGGCCAAAAAACTGGGAGAAGGGCCACGTTCCACA
>NC_056729.1:1069544182-1069561682 GCF_019279795.1 Protopterus annectens | reverse complement strand
CTTACGGAGCTATACCGAAGAAGGGCCAACTATGCTGATTCGAGATTTTGAATTTCACAGTTTAGGGCGTTTGGTGTATTCGCGGTTTGCGCAATATGTGTCGACGTTTACATATTAGCTGAAATGGGCTTTCGCGGTTATAATATAGACCTGATGCTGCTTCTGTTCTAGCTTGCATCAACACCTATATTATTTCAGGCCTCACATTTTCACCTTTCTCTAAATCTGTACTGTGCCCTGCTCATATTGTCCTTAAAGCTCTGTTTATCAAATAATCACCTTCCTTAAGACCTAGGTGATACCTCACCTCTTCCTATTCCATCATTTCCTGACCTCTGATTATCTTTTTCCAGACTGTGGATCCACCAACCTCTGTGACCATCCTGCAAGTAGCAGGCATATTCCAGTCCCTCTCTCCTACCCATTGTTATAGGCAACATATTTAGCCTTTGGTCATCTATTATTTTCCATCCCAATGCTTTCTTTGATGCTAGACTTCTTTCAACCCTACCCAACTTCTCTGAGTACTGAGACCAGATTTTATATATGTTCCATCTGGCTTCATATTTTTTTATTCTGAATTAAGTAAGCCACTTAGTGCTGTATAGCTTTTTGATACATATCTAGGTCAGGGATCTGCAACCCTCACTGGTGCTCTGGTATGCATGCTTTTTTCATGCTGACTTGATCCACTCCTTCACCCCAAATTAATTTCTTTAACTTTTTCTCTCCAGTGGCACCCACAACTTTTCACCTGAGTCAGTTAGAAATGCTTACTCTCTTTATATTATCTGTGATAGTGTAAACAGGTTGATTGTTCTGACTTTATTATCTAAGTCTAAAGTCAACTGTTAACATTTTCTTACATATCCCAAGCACTTTTTCAATATCTCCTCCAAGGTTATTTTTACAATCTGTTCACAGGATTGTGCTATGCATGACCCCCTCATTCTGTATTGGCCCCAGAGATATAGATACTGTAGTACAAATATATAGTTAGGTGCAAAATTAACCAGGATCGCAGCTGCTTTGTCTTGATTAATTTTGTACCCATAGACCTCACCAAATTCTCCAAGATTTTCAAAAGACCATAAAGATCTTCATCCGACCTGGTCACATGCAGAATCACATCATCTACATAATCTGCATATAGGCCCAGTTTATCTTGCCTGGTTGCTCATTACATACCCCAAATACTACTTTGCCTGTTTTTTTTTTGTGCAAATGGCTCCAGATAAAGGTTATGTAGGAGAAATGGCATGGGATGAGCTTGTTTTGTATCACTTTCTAATCTAAAATTCTCCAAAAGTCTCCTCCCCACTTTTACATTTGCCTTAGTGTTTTGATACTGGCATCTAAGCATATCAGTAAACCTCACTGGATACCCATATTTTTCCTCAAACTTTCCATTAGTTATCCTAATATAGTCTATTGAAGGTATTTTTGACATCAAGAGTCATCATGAAGAGCAGGACCCCCATATCTTCTGCCTTTTTTTGTATTATGAGTGCCTTCATAATATTATCATTTGTTTGTTGACTTAAAATGAACCCATACTGATCCATGTCAATTAGACCCAGAATGAGTTGTACCAAGTGCATTACCATAACTTTAATAAAAAATCTTGTAGTTATGGTTAAGGATAGACATGGGCCTAAACAAGGCCACAGTAGCAGGGTCTTTCTTCTTTGGCTATAACTGTGACCACCAACTTTCCCAATGACTTTGGGTATTGGCCTCCCTCTAATATCTCATTAAAAAGTAGTAGCCAATATTCCCAGAAATCCTTGGCTCCTATTCTCCATAATTTGACCCAGAATCCATCCGGTCCTAGTGACTTGTTGGATGCTAGTCTCTGTACACTTCCCTTCATCTCCTCAAGAGTTATTGAGTTTAGCAATTTCTCTGACTCTTCCCTATTCAGAGTTGGTAGTTGTGCCCCTACCAAAAATGATTCTGTATTCTTCCCCACTGGCCATCTATGTGATGGGCTCTATATAGGTCCTAGTAAAATTTCCTAAATAAGTCCAGTATTTGTTTTGGGTCTTTGGTCATCTGGATAGTCATCTCATTCCTTAATTTAAATACCTCTCTTGAAATCTTTTGGTTCCATAGCTTCTGCTCTAGAACTTTTTATATGTTAGAAGAATAAACCTTGCTTTTTTTAATTCACTTATTTCCGCCAAATATTCCTGTATACTTGTTTTCATATCCTGTATCTCTCCTTGTGTAATTAAACTTTGATTATGCCCCATCTGTTGCAAGGCTTTAAGATTTATCTTGTTCTTGTACCCTCCGTAGCCATTTTTCCTGTAGCTTCTTTCTCTTGTATAGATTCCTTAATTTACACTTTTAAATACTCCTACAGTAGTTCCCTAATTAATATTGCATTTTGCATTTCCATGTGGACATACAGTTGATGCTTCTTGGTTGTTAGCCAGTTACTGGGGAATCCCCAGTGACAACCTCCATACTCAGCTTCACAAACCTGAAGCTTAAGGCTTACTACTGCATGATCCGAAGGTATAATGGAGTGAGTGACAACTTCTTGTTTGAGATGGCTATGTTCTTCTGATACATATAGTCAGTATGGTCTTGCCCAAATCTTATAGTTATTGGAATAATAAGTGAATTCCTTCCCCCCATGTAGTAACCACATAACATCTACCAATCCATAGACCTTACCAAAAGTTTTTAATAGCATTCCCTTTCATGCCACTTTTTGCTGTCTTAGGCCTTTATCAGTGTTCACACAACTCTCCGCAACACTCCAGTCCCGTGCTAGAATCAGTATGCAACGAAGGAAACTTATTATTTTCCTCAGTATAATCTTTAAGGTCTGCCATGTAGTTTGGGGGAATATATACTGATGCCAAGGTTATTGGGTTAATACATATATGCCCTTGTATTGCCACATATATACCCATGACATCTATCCTTTCTTCCTCCACTTTCAGGATGGGAAATTCTGGTTATATAGACTGCTGTTCCCCCTTTGCCTCTCCCTCTGATGTAGCATTTGCTTCTCTGAAGACTCTCTTAACTAGTTCTGTCTGGTGAGTTTCTTGGAAAAATATGACCAGGGCATTTAATACCTTAATGTACACTAATACCTTTTTTAGTTTTTGATTAATTGCCAGGCCATTTAAGTTCCATGTTCTAAGCATTATACTTGTGTTCATACTTCAAATCTACCATTGTCCATATTCTTCCCTTATTTCTTATGCTCACATTTTGTGTTTACTCTCAAAAACATGTCTAACATTACTACAGCCTATAAAAAATGTAGTTACTGTAAAGATATATACAAAATTGTAATATCAGTATTAAACATATTTATTGTCTAAGGGGGGAATATCTTCAAACATGCATTACTTTGTCTACCCCTGTTGCACAGGCTGCAATAAATATTTTTTTTAACTTGATTTAATTAATTAATTATTCATTAATTTATTCATTCATTCATTCTTTGTTGACTGGGTTAGTCCCAGTAGCCTAGTAGTCTCTTTTCGAGGGAGAACCAAGGTGGTATTTATACTACTAGGGGAAATTTGTCCAGGGAATGGGGAACTTCCCCTACCACTGCAACACTCATGGTGCATGTGGCCGATGAGTGTGAGTGTCTGTTCTGTTAGTAGCACAGTGGAGGCTGGGAGAATGGCACACAAATCATGGCATCAAAGGAGAATGGAGTAGAGGTGAATGTAGACTCTCCATAGAGATTTTGTTGAAATTGAGGAGGAGACAATTGTTCTGAAGAAGCAAGAAGAAGATTGAATCAATGATTCAGAGGAGTTTTTTCAAAATGAACTTTTCAAAGAGTCAAAAGGTGAAGAGAGGTGGAAGGAAGAAGTTATAATTACAACCCTCCAGTCCGGACAGTTGTGAGATGATATATTAGAGGAGCTGGTGGAACAGAGCAAGATGGAGACAAGGAAGGAAATATCATGGGGCAACATGATGGAGAGAATCACCAAGGAAAAAGGATAGAAATTAAATAAGAGATGTGTTGCAGGAGGGGTTGGTGAACAGAAAGAAGTTAGAAGAGAGAGGAAGAAGACAGAAGAATCAGAAAGGAAGAAGTATGTAGTAAGAATACAGAGTAAGGAAGACTCAGAAATGGATAGGTAAGAAGTATAGGACAAGACTGTTATGCCTTTAGGAATACAGGTAAGAGCTTTTATTCTGATTATAAAGAGACTTATTGTGACATTTTTTGAGACTGCTAAAATTTTAGAATCTTTTTAGGGGAAATATGAAAGGAAAAAAAATGTATCCAGGGAATAAATATGTTGTAAAGACTTTTTTCGAGACATGCAGAAAAAAGTTAATATAATTTTACATACATACAACTATTTCAAGCATAGGCATGCCCTTCTAGCTTGCTAATATGTCAAAACATGTATTCCCATAATCTGTCCAATATGAGTATAATAATAACAGGAGACTTTAATTGTGAATTGAGATGTAAAAAGCAAAAAAAAAAAAAATAGATCAGATAAAAAAGTAATGGAAGAAATAATAAAATGTTAAAATTTAGAGCTATGGAGTTTGAATAAAAGTACATATAGAAGAGGAAAATTAAAAACAGAAATAGATTTTTTATCTTAAAATATAAGTATAGTGACAGAAGGTTTTTCATATAATTTGGCAATATGGATTGAAACAGGTGAAAATAAAGAACATATACTAATTGGGAAAGGTATTAAGAAAATATTGAAAAGGAATGGTATGAGAAAAGTCAAGAAGTAATAACAATGTTATGAAAAGATCATTTGACAATGAGAGATTTTTACAAAACATGGTTAGAATGGTGGATAATATTTAAAGAAAAATATAAAAGAAAGCATCTAATATGGGAAAATAGAAAAAGACAAAAAGATAAAAGGGAGTATAGAGAAGTACAAAATGCTGCTCTATATAGTCCTGATAGAAATGAAAGGGGATCTTTTAGAAAAGAGGAAAAGATTTATCCAAAGAATCAAAAGAAAATTAAACATGTATTATGTAAAGAAAAGTACTTTCTATAAGTTAAAATGGGGGACAGTATGTCCATATTTAAGTAGAAAAGTAAATGAAGATAGTAGTGTAATAAGAAAAATAGAAAGCAAAAAAGGAAAACTGAAAGAGAACAGATAAATATTATGAATATCATAGTTAGGTTTATGAAAGAGATGGTAAAAAAGAATGAAAGAAAAAGAAAAAAATCAGGGAGAGTAAAGTAGTTTATAGAAGAAATTAACAAATAATAAGAAAAACAAATTATAATATTAGATTTAGAAAAGGTAACAAAGAAAATAAATATTAAGTTCAGCAGCCAAACCAGACAGTATAGGATATAACAAAAAAGAGAACTTAAAACTTAATATACTTTATTTAAGTAAATGCTTTCATGAACCCTGTTCACTTCTTCAGACTCTAAAAAATATGGCACATCAAAAACAGTACTTAAAGAAAAATTCAAAAATTGACCAGCCAATAAAAAACTTCCAATTAGCAATGTAGCTCAAACTACTTCATTTTTAAGTACTGCTTTGGATGTGCAATAGTTTTTAGAGTCTGATGAAATGAACGGGGTTCATGAAAGTGCTTACTCAAATAAAGTATATTAAGTTTTATCGGCCATGCTTTGGTGCAGTTCCCTTGTTTATTACTGACTCATTCATTTAGCACCTTATATCTGTTAGGGGCAGTGGGTTTGTTTGTACAGACAGTATAGGATATTTAATGTATATAAATTTAATGCAATGGCAAAAATAAATTTTGGTAAAGTTATTTAATGAGTGGTTAAATGATGGTATCAGTTACGAAGAAATATGTAGGGGTATTATGAGATTTATTTAGAAAAAAAAGGAAAAGAATTAAATAAAAAAATGGAGGCCAGTAATGTTGAATAATAGTGATAATTATTTATGAAGATAATGCAAAAAAAAAGATTAGAAAACAAGCTGAATCATATAATGGAAAAAAATATTTATGGGGTCAAAGGAGAGGGAAATTAAGAGTTATTAATGATAATTAGAGAAATGGTGGATTATATTAAGAAAGGACAATAAGATGTAAAATTAATAGTGGCCGAAATAAATAAATCACTTGATTAGATAGAACATGATTTCTTATGGCGAATACTGGAATAATATATTTATAGTATAAAGATAAAGAAAGTATGTGGATTAGTACATAAAAATAATACAATCAGACGTTTAGTAAATGGTTAGTTAAGTGAAGAAACAGAGATGAATAGAGGTGTAAAATAAGAATGTCCAATGAGTAGCATTTTGTTTGGAATGGCTATGAATTATGTAATAAAAGGAATAAATGAAGAAATGGAAAAGGTAAATATGTACAGGAAATGGGAGTTTCTTATCCTATTATTATGTTGCATCCTGATGACATGGTATTACCTAAAAATGGAGAAGAAATGAAAGAAGTAATTAAATATATGCATAACAAATTGTAAGATGGTGCATTAAAAATTCATAAAGAAAAATGTAAGAGTTTTGGAGATTATAAACAGTTGGAAGAAATACAGTTTGAAAGAAAAAAGATCAGCACTAGGAATTGATTTTGGAGACTCTGATACATTGAAGGAATAAGAGGAGAACATTTGAGAGATTTAAAGGGACTTAATATCATGTGGAATAGGTATAGGTTATTATTTAATAAAAAAGAACATTTAATAAACACAATATGAATGGGAAAATTATCATATATAGCTAGTGTATATATGATAACAAAAGAATTGGAGAAATGGTTTATTGAAATTATATTCCAATTCATTTGGGGGTCAAGATTAAATCCAGTCAAAAGAGGCATATTATATATAGAAAAGAAGAAAGCGGTTTAGGTTTACTGAATCTGACAGTGTATGGAGCTTCATTAAATCTATATAAGGTCTTAGAATGGATAATTGGAAAGGAAAATAATTTGATAGGAAATATAAAAGAGGATAGAGTCTACTAAAATAAATATAAGGAAGAGAGAATGGAGAAATGAAGAAATAAGAATGTATCAAGAAAAATAAAAAGACAGAAGGAATATAATAAAATATAAAAATGTGGCATAAAAATATAATGTTGCAAAATTATTGTGTTACCATTGGAATATTTAGAAGAAAAAGTAAAAAATATATAAAACAAAGAAATACATGTTATATAGAGAGAGCTGTATGTCAAGATTTCTTATGGAGGTTACAGATTAATAAAGTATCAGTAATGGGAAATATGCCTTATAAAAAAGTAAATGAAGCAATTTTCCTTTTTTGTAGACAGAAACAACAGAGTATGTTTTCTTATGATATAAAAGAGTAAAAAAATTATGAGAAAAATAATACAAAATAAGATAATTAATGAATTATAAGATTATAAACAGAAAAATATGGATATGCTTGAATGTGTTTTTTATGGGAAACATAGTAAAAAAATGATAATTATTTGGATAAAAATGTTTTGTATTAAATGGACTATCTGGAATGAATGCTTGAATGAGATTATGTTCAATGGAAGCAGGTATTACCAAACATAATATAAAAAATCAAGTGAGGGTTGTGGAAAAAAGAGTGGGGGATCTATAAAAATGGAGGAGTGTAGAGTTAATGTAAATTCTCTGTAAATATGTAAATTGCATAATAAAGGACCCCAACTATTTTTGATAGATGCCATGGGTTCTTTTACATCCACATGAGCTACTACTAACTCAAGCAGATGGGGCCTCAGTTTAATGTCTCACTTGAAGAATTGCACTGAGGAGTGCAGCACCCTCACCTCATACTGCAATGCAGTGTCAGCAGTCGATCTACCTAGTGTGGGAATACAACCCACAGCTTTCTGCACCAAAGACTGATGTTCTACCTGTTGAACCTCTTACACTGACCCATCTACCAGTTTTCCAGTTGTACAAGCATGAATAGCTGTTTAGTCACATGTTTACTCTGAGAATATGCTCTTTCCGCAGTGAATTGTATTACTCTCAAGCTAACCTATCTATTTTAAAAGGGCACAAATTTCTGTTTATACTAAGGTGCATTGTCTGTCAGTAATTATCCTCACATGTGCTCCTAGCTTTTCATCAAACCTCGGACCTCATTTATCAGTTGTGATACATGGTACATCACATTCATCCAGACCCACCTGTCATGTCAGGAGTAGCCCAGAGTATCTGCAGTCAAATTGTTTGGCAGAAGCGCACATTCTAGCTCAAAGTGCAAAGCAGTTACTAGAGAAGTCAAAAAGAGACAATAGTGATATTTTCCCAAATCTCTTGAATCTCAGAAATATACCTCATGATAAACATCTTGGTTTATCTGCTCAGAGACTTCTGTCGAGACAAACCAGAACCACATCACTAATCATATAAAAGACACAAAAACAAAGACTCTCAAAAGTAAAGTGCAAACAAACTTTACTGTTGTCTCATGGTACCTCGGCTAAAAAGCCATCAAGGGATAATTTGTTACACCAACAGCACATTATTTATAATGACTCACATGATGTTAACCAATTATACAAACTGCACATACCCTCTTCAATTAAAGTGACTTCAAACCATTAAAAAATGCTTGCAAACTCATTTCCCATCCACATTTTTATGCACTACATTGACTATAATTTAAAGTCAGTATGTATGTTTTATACTTAACTACATGCCGCAAATCGGAAAACCCCTGTGAAAACAAAATTAAAATCTGATTTACTTTATCAACATCAATTTCACATATTATTATTCACCTCCAGGTTAAGACCTGAAGGAAATAAAGTGTTGTAATGGTTTCCAGGGCTAACAATTTTCTGTGGTGAGTTTCCCCATGTTGATGTAAAGGCATCACCAACACACTGAAGAATAAGGAAGAATCTGAGCCTGCATGATTTGAACAGAAATGATGTGCCACTGGACTATCTAATCTCCTGTGACTGATGTCCTCCATATGCTCCAAAATACGTTTTTTAGCTTGTCTCTTAGTTTGTCCAATATACTATTTCTTAGGTGAACAATCACATCCCAGGATATACACAACTCCTTTTGAGTGACAAGAAAACCTCTGTGTAGCCTTATAAATTCTCTAATTAATACTGCAACCATGTAAATTTCTAACTCTTGAGCATACCTTACATCTACGACAGGGATGGCATCCCACCTGACCATCTATTTTGTCCAGCTTCCTATTCAATAACTGTTTCAAATTCATGCACCTCTTATATGAAAAAAATTATATGCTCCGAAAATACATCTTTGGTAGATATATCTTGCATCACTATGGGCCAAAATTTCCTAACTAACCTTGCTAAATGATGTGAAAAAGGTGAAAATTTATGAACAAAATACATTTTCCTTGTACCTTCACCTGAGTATTGCTCTTCATGTCTCCTTCTTACCCCTTTGCCATCTCTTTGTTGTATTCCTAAAATCTATTCTCTGTCCTGGTCAACAAATCAGGGGAATAACCTCTACAAGATAGCCTGCTTCTTACTTTTAAAAATTCTTGACCTATCCTTCTCTTGTCCGATGTATTACCAAGAATATGTTTGTACTCCCCATAAGGCAAAGAATTCAACAAGTGGGGAGGATGCATACTTGAAGCTAATAAAAGATTATTGGCTGCAGTTTCTTTATGATAAGGTCTAAATTGCACAACCATATCATGACTCACGTATAACTCTAAATCCAAGAACTGCATTACCTCTCTATTGGTCTTTTATGTAAAAGAAATACCAAAATCATTTCTTTCCAGTTCAGCCATGTAAGTTTCAAATTGTTCCATCTCCCCCCGACACACAAAAATCAGGTTGTTTATATATCTCCTATAGACCATGACCTTATTGTGCAAAAACATTTATTGTACATGAATTTCTGTTCAAAAAAATTCATGAAAATGATTGCGTATGAAGGAGCAAATGAGACACCCATGGCAGTGCCTCGCTTCTGCAAAAACAGCTCCTCATTAAACTCAAAGAAATTGTGTGTCAGACAGAACTCAAGCAACTGGAGCATGTACTTTGTTCCCGGTCCTTCCCCCAACATTTTTGCTACAGCTTTCAAACCCACTCTATGACTGATACTGGTATACAAAGCTTTTACGTCCACACAAGCCCAATAAAAATCAGCTTCCAATTGCATTCCCCCACCAACTTACAATAATCTTCACTATTTCTGATATGTGAAGGTACTTTGAGATTGAACTTATTAAGGTGTTCATCCAAAAAAAATCCCTACATTTGGTAAATAACCTCCTACCCCAGAGGCTACAGGCCTCCATGGAGGGTTCCTTAATTTTTTATAAACTTTGAGGATCGTAAAAAAACTGGCTTTTTTCAGATTTTTAATGAACAATGTTTTAATGTCTTTGGCATCTCCCCTCTTTCTAAGATTTCTAATAAGTTAAACTCCACACTGGGATCCTGTTCCAATTTTATATAAACACCCTCATCATTTAACAATTCAAACGCCATTTTGTTATACTGTTCTCTGGAAAAATGACCCAATTCCCTCCTTTGTCTGCCTGAGTGAAAACCAGGTTCTCATCATTACTTCGCAATGTTTGCAATGTGCCCCATTCCTTTTTAGTTAAATTATACACTTTTTCTTTTTTTACAAAATTCTTATATTCACATTCAATTTCTTTACATAAAGTCTTTTCGAACACATTAATAGCAACAGTATTCTTAGGAGGAACAAAATTATTTTCATAAGGAACAGGCGGAACTGTTAACTTTCCATATCCAGTAACAAACATTCCCCCCATCATTGTTACTTCCATTATTGTCCATCAATTCCACCAAATCCTGGATATAAAATTCCTCAGACTCATCTTGTAAACACGTTTCTACATTATTAACATCTATAAACATGTTTTCATACACAGACAAGTTTAATAATGAATCATCAGAATCATAATTGTCCATTTCGCCCACAAGGCTCTCCCGTTGAAACTCATTTACATTACTAACCTGAGTATTTTCATTTTGAAAAAACATGGCTAAATTCAGTTTTCTACAAAATCATCCAACTTCAAGCAATATATCCACTAGGCTGGGAAAATGAGTGGGTACAAATTTGATACCCTTATTTAACAAGCATTTAAACTTATCAGTAATCTCAAACCTGGATAAATTAATGATGTCAAAATGTCCAATTCCGTCATGCTGTGTGGGCCCAACTCCTTCTGCCCATAACATGACCATCTCAAAGTTCACATTAGCATTTATCTTCTCCTTCTCCTGCTGTTCAGCCCAGTACCTCCATTGTTCCTTTGCCACTTCTGGCCTCTCCCTCGTGTTTGTTGGGGACTGTTCCATTGCTGGTTCTGTGTACCTTTGTTGCTTTCTTCGTTTAAATCCTCAAATGAAACACTTTTCCTGCTGCTGGAGGCCATTTCCCCCAATGAAATGGATGAGTCTCTGGTTACGCGAACATTCGCTCCAACCCGATTAACATTCCTGCCCCTCCTGGGCTTTCTCTGCCAAGAAAAAAACAAGTTATTTTCATAGTCTTTAGAATCACGCTCAAGCTTACGCTTCTTTCTTGAATTTACCTCACCTTCTATCTTGGATAGTCAACCCCTAATGACTTTCATCTTGTCAGCAAAACAGTCCCAGAAACACTTCTTAATAACTCCTCTTGCAGGCCCAAGATTTCTACCTGCAACTTCTCTTGTGCTCTACCATTACGTTTGACCAAAATTTTTAACCATGCCGTGGTGCAAGCAAGTGACGCCGTCTTCCACTCCTCTAACAAATCTGCTTAATCTTCTACAAATTCAAAGGCCGGAAGTTGATCAACCCTAAGGCCATGAGGAGTTAATCTAGTTGCCAGATATTTATCTAAAAATTTTGTATCATAAAACAAAGTCACTTCTTTTACCAACAACCTTTCCAGTCTCTCAAACTCAGCAGATTGTATGTTTACACGACCAAGGGACCACAAATCATCTGCTGCACACCTTTCTTCCCTCAAACTCCACATATCCAGCAAAGAAACATGATCACCTTCCCCTGCTTGGCCAAAACACCAACTGCTCCTGACGAGACTCCAATGGACATTGTATCTGCCCAATCAAAACAAAGATTGAAACTCGAACCCCAAATAAATATAAAACACACAAAAACAAAGACTCTCAAAAGTAAAGTGCAAACAAACTTTACTGGTGTCTCCTGGTACCTTGGCTAAAAAGCCTTTTATATATATATATATATATATATATATATATGGGTCTACCTGACAACGTCGACAAGCCACAACACCGACAACCAGTTTACCGACACCACATAACCGACAGGCCACAAGATCGAAAAGCCACAACATCGACAACCATTTTACCGACAGCACATCAAAACAAATCCCCTGTCCAAAAAGCACACACACAACACAACAACACCAAAATCCTTACAAACCCACACTAAACCTCACATACACAACTATCTACAACCTTAACCCAAACCCTAACCCTAAGGTCCGTCACTATCACACACTTACCTAACCCGCGCCCTAACCCTAACTCACTTAACCCACCCTAACCCAAAGACTATCACTACCGCACACTTACCTAACCCGCGCCCTAACCCTAACTCACTTAACCCACCCCTAACCCAAAGACTATCACTACCGCACACTTACCTAACCCGCGCCCTAACCCTAACTCACTTAACCCGCCCCTAACCCAAAGACCGTCAATATCGCACACTTACCTTACTCGCACCCTAACGTCCGTCACTACCGCATACTTACACAGCCTTTTCCCATGTCGGTGTTCTCAGCGTCGGTGTTTTCATCCGTCGGTCTTCTCAATCGTCGATCTTCTGGCGTCGGTAAACTGGTTGTCGATGTTGTGGCTTGTCGACGTTGTCAGGTAGACCCATATATATATATATATATATATATATATATATATATATATATAGTATAAAAAATGTGGATGGGAAATGAGTTTACAAGCATTTTTTAATGGTTTGAAGTCACTTTAAATGAAGAGGGTTTGTGCAATGTGTATAATTGATTCACATCATGTGATTCATTATAAATAATGTGTTGTTGGTGTAACAACTTACCCCGTGAAGGCTTTTTAGCCGAGGTACCAGGAGACACCAGTAAAGTTTGTCTGCACTTTACTTTTGAGAGTATTCGTTTTTGTGTCTTTTATATTTATTTGTGGTTTGAGTTTCAATCCACATTACCAATCAGTAATCAGTTGTTGGTTCTATGTGTCAAGAACAACAGATCAGTGAAAAACAATCTGGTGAAGAACCACCTAACCCAGAAATCCTATTACAATAAGACTAGCAGACCACTCAATCCATTCTGAGAGGGAGAAGTGATAAGGATGCAAACGTCCAAAGGTTATATTGGAGTTGTGAAGAACATTTGCCCAGAGCTGAGGTCGTATAGTTTTGAATCACAAGGATCAGAATTCAGGCAGAATTGGAAGCATTTAATACTGGTGTCCGCGCCTGTAACACAGCATATAGCCTGTGAGAGAGACTTTTTATCTCAGAGTGAGTTTTCCAGTGTTCCAGTTCCTGAGGAAGTTCTAGAAGCAATTTACATTCTTGCGACAAATCCCTAGGAAAGCTGTTCACAGAAATCTGTTCCTGTTACTGAGTCCAGTCCTGATGGTTATGTCACAAGATCTGGTTGAGTGACAAAATCATGTTCCAGATATACAGCGACTTGGACATGACAATATGAGTCATTTGAGCATTGTGTTTTCTTTTCTGATTGTGTATATTGATGCATGCCTAGCTGCTTTCTTTTCCTTAAGAGGGAGGATGTAGATCAGTGTGCACATCTTTTTAAGAAACCTCCTGTGGGCATGTACTAAGTCTATTGACTAGTGAGCATGTGCAGGGACAGAGTGCCATTTTGCAGTTAGATGTTGTAGTGTAAGCATGTCTGTGTGTAAGTTCTATCTGTTAATCAGTTTGTTTATAGTTATTGAAGCTGCTATCCATCCTGATGTGTTTTCATGTAATAAAGCTTAAATGAACTACCCTGCCTGCTTGTCATCCTTGGAGTAAGGGACGAGCAACAGTACACATTTCAAATTTCTCATTTTACTTCACATGGATAACTAAAGTCAAATACTACATACTACATTTCTGTTCCTAATCTCATCCTAATAGTTCTACATAGCATGCCTTGTCAAATAAAATTACAACTAATATAGTTACTTACTCTATTACTGAAATGCTGTACAGGAGACTAGTTATAGATTTTTCTTTGTTTTTGCTTTTTAAAGCTCTGGTCCATCTGTGTATAAGTCTTTGAAAAAAACATTTTTACAGATAATTATCACATGTTCGGCTGCACTAAAAATCTTCCTGGAGGAACCACCTTATCAGACTCTACCCTATATTATTGTTCCCCCATAAAGCACTGCTGAATTGGGGCTTCTGCAGTATCAGCAGCTGATACAATCATATTTTTAATGTCCTGCACCTTTTAATGTCCTGCACCTTAATGCCCATCTTTCTTTTGAAGACTGGAAGGGCTTTACCAGGAATTTCTTTGTAGCTGTCTCCCCTTGAATCAGGTAAGCACTTTCCCACTGATTTGATTGGATATCCTGCTAGCCATGGATGCATTTGTCCTAACTCCTCATGTGATTTTTCTGGAACAAGGAGCACTTTGTTGTTAATACGATCTTGAGACAAGCAGGTTAGAGCAATTTAAAATTTTACTTGTCTGTCTACACTTTTTAAAGAAAAAAAAAATTGTTCCTTCTGATCCTCATGGGAAGAAAATAGCTGTTGTTTAGCAAGACACTTAAACCATTCACTTGTAAAACACTTGCTCCTGAACCATTGCTGCAACAACTGTTCCTTTAGTTCAAACATTTGGCATTTTATTAATATAGGCTGGGGGATTTGCCTTTTGCCATAAGGGGTGTGCATACTTCATCAGCCCTGTCTAGGAGGATAGTTGATTCTGGCATGCCTGTCCGTATGCACAGCTGCCTCCACATATAAGCTGTGCAATCCAATCCTTCCACTACTTCAGGCATGTTGGCAAATAATTTTGTCGGCCTTGATCTGTCCTCTAACTTTATTAATTTCTCCTTATTCTTTTCTTTGAAAGCCTCCATTTCAATTAGTTTATTTACTTGTTACTGGTGCTTTTTCTGAACTACCTGTAATACCTCTTTGTGCACGTTTAAGGCATTCTCTACCTCCTCCAACTGCTTATAATTAGCTTTTATATAATCAAAGTCCTCTTTATTTTCACTGTCTCCTCAAATATCTTGTCCACTTTCTCATTAAGTTGAACAATCTCATCCCTCCAGCCATATCTCTCATGTCTTACAGGCCCCATTGTGCACACTGCATATGCTGCATTTGGGGTGTAGGATTTGGACCATTTTAAACTTTTTGCTTAGCAGTCTGTTGCTGCCTTCTACTGTCCTTTGACAACATCCACCTGTTTCAAGTTTCTGCTCACATAGTACGTTGATAGGTCTTAAGTTTTGTATTTTGAGCACAAATTTTCATTTGTCCCTGTGGAAGAAGCAGTTTCTCCTTTTTAATGGATCATTGCCATGCCTCCTTAGAAAATGCTTGTGTGGGGAAAACTGTTAAAATCATTTTCTGAGTTCATTTTTACATTTGTATATGTGGGCACCTAATTATGGGGGCTGTAAAATGTAGTTTTTCTGGTAGTCATTGAAATGTTTTCCTCAAAAGTCTAACTTTTCTTTCAGGAGGTTTACTGACTCGCCCAGGCTCCACTACCCACCTTCCATGATCTTTTTTTCTGCTAACCATGGAACAACTAGTGGGCTGTTTGACTTACTTTCCCTTTCTGCAAACAGAAGAAAGTTCCTATGGACTCTTTGGATGTTAGGCCAGCTCCATCACTGCCTCAGCCACCAATGAGTGACTCTGCTGTGCCCAGACCTAGTTCCTTGGGCCACTCATTATTTTTCTTGGTCCAGCTGGTATAGCTCCTTGGGAAACAGCTAAGACCCAGGAGTTATTCATGTCCGCTGTGGCTGTTGATTGGTCTTTGCTGTGCACTCTTGTTGGTCTCAGAGGAGGGAATGGGCAAAGTCTTACTGCATAGCCTTCTCACGAGATTAGTACCTCTGCTATGAGTTGACCTTTCTCCAAGGAGGAGCCTCCCAAGAAAAGAAATAAAAAATGTAAGCATTTGGTTTCTCTCATGTCATTTACTACAGACAGGGAATACTTAATGAATTTTGCTAAAAGATTACTTCAAATCTCTAATGTTTTAAATCCTGTTTCTTTGCTGACTTCTTATAGAAAAGGGGGGGGGGGACTTCTTCCCTGTCTGATACTCATTCCCAGTTAGAAGAGCATGGACTGAAAGGGGTTGTTTTTCTTCAATAAAATGACATCAAGTTGAAGATTCTGAAAGTGTTTCTTCAAATTTCCTTCCATAAAAATTATCATTTCTTGAAACTACTGCTAAAATAAAATAATCATTTCAGTGGGAACAGAATGAAATCTAGGTCTCCTAGCAAAAGTACTGTGATTTGTTCGGAGTGGATTTTCCACAGCCTGCAGCTGTTTCTCCAGTTTTATCAGCATTACAGAATGTTTTCTTATCATCTTGCAATTTACTGATAGTCAGCCTCCTGCTACTAAAAAGTCTGATAGGCTAAACAAAGTACATCAGATACATAAATATATAAAGACAGATAGATAGAGATACAGATATAATTATAGATAGATATATATTTCTAGTACCAAATCATATCTTGCAGTTATTTCCTTATCGAAGCCATCTCCGGCCAAACACAATGTGGATGCTAAATCCATTCCTTCTGACAAGGACAGGAAAGCTTTTTATTGATTTGGAAAGAAAATGTATTCTTCCTCTGCTTTAACTTTTGGAATTTTAAATTGCAAGGATCATATAGGTTCAGAAGTTCATAGGTAAGTACTTGGCTAGCTGCCTTTGTGGGCATTTTAAACCTAGATAGTTTCCCTTTTCATGCTGAAAATAATCTATCCCATTTGGATTTATATTGACTTTACCCATTCCATGGTTGATAATTATTCATCACCCTTAATGAGAATAATTGGGATAATACCATAGATAATTTGAGGGGACCCATGCATGGGATAAAGCATTTAGGAGCTGCGTCTGTCCATTAGTAGTACAGGATGCAGTTCTGGGGTAAATGTGCTATTACCATCCAAAGATCGATATAGATAGATAGCTAAATATACATACACACATATATTCCATTCAGAATATTGAATTTTCAGAAAGTTGAACTGCATAAGGATGTGGCCATATGACTGACTTCCCAAAAATGCCTAAGTGGTTCACTGAGACTGAATTACGGTGGGGACTGGGGAATTTACCCTTTTCCCCACAATGGTGCAGTCTCTGCATTGGTATATATAAGTGGTAGGAGGCCTGTGAAAAAACATATTTTTAGTTGCTTTCTGCTTTTCAGCATTGCAGAAAATTGATCATACGGTCTTGACCATATGCATTTTGGAGTTTTGTAACATCAATGGTATGACATAGATCCATATCTATA